>NC_092799.1:3706545-3721543 GCF_918797505.1 Bemisia tabaci
TAAATTTTATCGGCAGCACAAAGAAAATTCAGTGACATTTTCGGACAGCTTCGTTGAACAATTTCTCTGTAAAAAAATAAAATGGCGGCTGAAATTTTTAAATGTCGCATTGCGCTTGTGATACTTTGCCTGGAAGGTGACGAAATGTCAAGATAAAAATCGTCTTTTTGAACTATGCGGCATCACGCGACAGGAAAAAATTTTTCTACATCGTTTATAAAAGCGCCTAGTCCCCCTTGAAAATTGACGGCAGATATGTTGTTTCATAGATGTAAGGTGAAAAATTCGCCCCTATTTTGCATAATGCTCTTCAATTCATTCCGTAAATCTATGCGAAGGAATGATGTAGAATATCGTCGGCTGCGACATCCACAAATCGTCGCTTTAGTGATCGTGTATAAATCCTCCCTATACATGCCTATGACTTTCCCCCTGTATATCTTCGGTGACCTTGAACTTGGTGCGTTATCTTTAATTCCCTCGTTGAGCATGAGTCACGGAGCAGAGAGACAGATGCGAGAGCCGAACTGATTACAGAGAAAAATGTCGCGGGTGACTTGAACAAAGATTTATGGTCCTGCGAATCCGGCTCGCCGTGCCGTGGCGGAGCGCCTGTAGAAGTTAAAACGCAACACGCAACACTCGCGATTGTGGATTGTGTTTCTGCAGGTTTGGCTCTGATCAAGTCGTCGCCCTCCTGACATAAAGGCGTAACTGAATTTCTCGATGAGCCCTATCGTCCATTTAACTCAATGATTTCCCGGGCTCATCTCAATGTGTAGTTACGCCCTTTTGTCAGCCAAGCGATGAAGTGCTCTTCATTTTCGTGCTCCTCGTAGTGCGTGACCAAAACAATCAGATTCGCAGCTTTTTTCATGAAGGCTATGAAGGGAGCGACTTGTGAGTTCACCATCGAAGCTATTTAGATAATCTTTGAAACTCTTAGTATCCTTCATTTTTTCTAATTTTAATAATTACAGAAAGAGTCGTTTGCTTGTCAATATAAATTAGTATCATTCTTCAGGCACATAGTAACGATGTTTTCAAATAATCAGTGATTCATAAGAAAATAATCGTTTTTCCAATAAAAAAGACGAAGACAAATACGGATGACAATTAAAGTCGCAATACACCTTCCCTCCAGAATCCTGCGTGTAAACTATGAGCAACTCCTAAAATATGTGGGTCGCAAATCGATAAATTGAAGCTAGTGCGCTTTGCTGGGACGTTTACTTCTCTTTGAAATGATTCAATGGTTGACACTGATGTGCACCGATATCTCTCATGAAAGCAAGACCAACTTTTAACTTTTGTAATTCAAAACTTTAGTAAAATTTAATGAATTTATATAGTTAGAAGGTATACTGTTATAAAGTTTTTCAATTTTGTAAATTTATTTTAATTATTAGATTTTAATCAATCCCTATACCAAAAATATAGTTTTTAACTTAAAACTAAATAATAATTTTACTTGAATATTTGATTGTTTTAAAACTCCATCGGGTTATTTCGATAACTTCACTATCATCCTTTTATGAAATTAAGCCATTGAGATCATCGATAATGCTAAGTATTACTTACAATTCGTCGTTCCTCTTACGAACAAACGGAACGACTTAGCAATGTTGCCAAATTTCTCCTTGTATATTACATTTTTACGAGGAAAATCTTGGGCATTTCTGAATAAAAATTTCACTGCTCTTTTCTCTGATCTGATGCAAAAATCAAAAACATTTCGAACAGAAATTGCCCAGGCACATTCTTGTAAGAATCGAATTGTTTGAGCCAATGTTACAATCTTAGAATGGAGTTACGTTCCCTCGTATCGGAATCGACGAATTTTGACTTGACTTAAGAGGGCACGAAGCCGAAGCGTCCTCTGGTGTTGGGCCGCGGAGCGGTCAAGGAGCGTCCGCGTACCCCCTAGAATCTATCCGAAAATGTTGCAATGCGCCTGTCGCAAACTTTTGCTACAGCAAAAATAAGAGTTGTTCCCTTCAGATAATGTCTCAAAAATCACGATAAGCGCATCGGTAAACTGTGAAATGCACTCCTAACTTCACAATCTGCGTAAGAAATTTGCGTTTTTTAAGCTCCCGCCGGGAGAGCCGCGGCGTGCTGCCAGCGCGAAAGGCGCACTGACCCCTACAAACCTAAGGGGATACTTCAAGCATTGCGCAATGCGTGAAGTATCCCCTTAGGTTTGTAGGCGTCAGTGGGCGTTTCGAGCTGGCAGCACGTCGCGTCGCGCCGCAGCGTGTCATAAAATTCGTAGGCAATTTGACGTCAAATTCGAAATTAGCGACTCAAAAAACATCTGTTACGAAACTTTCGTGAATTTTCAGTCATTATCCGACTTATTTCTTCCTATGCTTGAGTTTTGGACCATAGTGCGCCACGGGTGGGTGGCGCGGCGGCTCATGAAATTCTCCCCTGTGCTCAACCGTAACTTCACAATCTGCGTAAGAAATTCGCATTTTTTTAAGATTCCCGCTTCAAAAAGGACACCACAGCACAGGTGAACATTTCGTTAGAGGAGTTTTTTCATTCAATCCGTGCTCAACATGACCGACGCTTCCGAGAAAGAAGCAAGAAGAAGGATTTTTCGCTTGAAGTTAAGGAGAGCACGAGGTCAATCAAGGTGGATATCTATCAACGCGAGAAAAATGTGAATGTAAACACGCCGATTGTCATCAGGTGGTGAGAATCATCGTCCCGTCACATGTGTTTTGGCGGATTTGCGTCAGCTATGTCGAATATTCCGTGGTGTCCTTGTGAGCAGAGATCGGATGGAATGGCTCCTCTAACGAGTTAATTAGGTACCTGAGCCGTGGTACCGTTTTGGAGGCGGGAATTTTGAAGAAAACGCATATTTCTTGAGCAAATTGTGAAGTTAAGAGTGCATTTCAGACCTCCTGAAGTGTTCATCGTGATTTTTGAGCCATTTGCTGTAAGAAATAACTCTTCTTTTCGCTTTAACAGATAACTCCTCTTTTCCCTCTGGCTGAAGTCTATGCCGTGGTATCGTTTTTGAAGCGGGAAGCTCGAATAAACGCAAATTTCTTATGCAAATTGTGAAGTAAGGAGTGCATTTCAGACTTTACCGATGCGCTTATCGTGATTTTTGAGAAATTATCTGTAGTGAACAACTCTTATTTTCGCTCTAGCAAAAGTTTGCAAGAGGCCCATTGTTTTACCTCTGAAGGAAATCGTCCTCCCGAGGGAGGATTTACTGAAGCGATAAAGCGCAAAAGTACTGGGCGACTCGTGGGTCTGCATTTGCTTCGTTGTTTACATAAATGTTCATTCCGGCAGATCATTCATCTTCCTCGAGATTCAAGAGTAATTGAACGCTTTGCGGATCTCCGCTCTTCTTCCCCGTCAACTCCTCGCTCCTCTGACGTAAGGGCGTATCTCAATTCGAACGTGAGCCCTGTTCTCCGTATAACTCCATGCTCTCCGGGGTCCATGTGGAAATCGAGATACGCCCTTTCGCCACAGGAGCGACGAACTTTCCCTTTTAATTTTGAATATCTGATGATTTTTCCGTAATTTATCATCCCGACCGTATTTCTTTTTTAATAACCGCCGTTTCATTTCCTCAAGTCCAAGGCGCCACTTGTCACAGTATTTCTGTGCCCGAGCGTGTGAAAAATTAAGGCCGTCGCCGGACATAGAAAAGCCAGTCGGAGGTCAATTTTTTGTAGATTTTTTCATGAAAGTGACCAATGGATCCTCTTCAATTCAGCGTTCTATTTGTTATGAAATAACTATCGTATCGATATGAAATAACCACGTTACTCAATTTGTGACGTTGCAGATAATATGGATTACATTTTCCCGTAAGGAACCACTATCTCTGACTCTCCCATTGAAGCACCTTTCTGCCTAGGGAAACATATGGCATATATGTTGTTTCTATAAAGCCAGAAATAGTGGTTCCTTACCGCAAAATATAGTTCACATATTACTGTCTCCATGGAGGTTTTCAAGACTAAATATGGGACAACCCTGGTAAAAATTGGCGATAGGAGCTGCGTTTCAAAATACTATAGGAATTCTTATAGCCGGCTAAAGAAGGCAATAGAAAATCGTATAGCTGGCTGGAGAAAGCGGAGCAAATCATATAGCCGGGCTATGCGAAGCTATAAAAAAGTATACAGTCGGGCTATAGCTCCTATCGCCGGGCTTTACACTTTATCGCCATCGGCTATAAAAGGCTATAAGAAATTGTGTAGAAATTCGTGCGCTTTGGAAATCATTAAGTTTGATACGGAACCACGTTAATATTTACAAAACACACATTATATTTTCCTACATATTTTTTTTCATCAATTAAAGTGAGAATAATCCATACAGGATATGCAAACATTTTAAAATCATGGGTTGAAAAACGCTGACTCCGCGAGATTATGTATTGGAGCCTAACACAGAGCGGAGCGGCGTGCTGCCAGAGTTAAGCGCACACTAGCGCCTACAAACCTAACAGGGATACTTCACGCATTGCGCAATGCTTGAAGTATCCCTGTTAGGTTTGTAGGCGCTAATGCGCTTTTTGCGCTGGCTACCTGCCCGCCGCGCCGCAGCGTGCCACGGCGCTTGAAGCAACTATTTCACACCAGAGGTATTGCACAGTATCATACGAAATTGAAGGCGCTCCAACATAATAGGAAAGGCAGACATCCTTCAAAACTACGTAGCTTTTCGCACAAAATAAATCAAGATACTACGGCCCAAAAATAGAGCGCTAGTCCAAAAACTCAATAAGTCCTAGTATCCGTTATTAGTAACATTTAGCATACACTTTATCGCCTTGCTGTTGCTTAATCGCCATCGGCTATAAAAGGCTGTAAGAAATTGTGCATCCGGCTATAGAAGCTATTGAAAATCTTACAGCCGGCTTTAGGTCTATGGTATTTTGGAACACAGATTCTACTGCCAATTTTTACCAGGGAATGTTTTTCATGCATGTTCGAAAAGCAGAGAATTCTATTCAATGGAGATGTTGCATGTGTAAGAAATTTACGATTTGACTTATAATTCTTATGTAAAAATTCGCGAGAAACACGATGGTGCCACTTTCTTTAACTGAAATCAACTCTCAAGCTCAGAAAATGCTCTCAAGTTGAGGCCAAAATGGAGGGGATATCCCACGCTATCCTGAGAGTCCACCTCTACATAAGACAAACTCTCCGTGCAAAGATAGGGAGCAAATACATCAGCAGGATTGCCGTGTTTTCAGTTTTGGAGTCCCCAAATAAAGTGGCAGCCTTGTCAATGTACAAATATTTGCTCCCTATCTTTGCATGGAGAGTTTGTCTTGATGTAGAGGTGGACTCTCAGGATAGCGTGGGATATCCCCTCCATTTTGGCCTCAACTTGAGAGCTTTTTTTGAGCTTGGAGCTGCTTTCAGAGAAAACCAGTGGCACCATTGTGTTTCTCGCGAACTTTTACATAAGACTCAATTGTCAAATCGCAAATTCCTCACACATGCAACATCTCTATTCTCAGCACCTTATGATACAAATATTTCAACTCTGGTGTGAGCGGTGAAGTATCTTGCGTGATCGAAGGCATTTTTGATTGTTTAGCGGAGCTCACATATACCTCCCGCCATTACTTTGAAGGCGAGTCAGGATGCATCAAGGTATAATGCATTTGAAAGAACATTTGCAAATTATATTATCGAAATTCTTTTTCTTAGAAGACACCTCACCATTTATATGAATGACAATGTCGTGTTTTTCCTCCTTGCTTCCCTACAGAATATTCTTAAAAAACATTACTGAATTTTACCTGAATTTCAGTAAAACTTCGGACAGAAATTTCACTGTTATACATTTGTGAAAAAAATTCATCGGTCATTGAGTCAGTTGGGTGGATTTAACCCGAGACAGTCTGACTGTATTTCACTTCGCCTGATCCCTTCGCTTTGTTTTCTTTCAAAGGGATATTACACCACATTACGCCTTGAATCCTTGCTAGACTTATTTCTGTAATATAGACTAAACATTTTAGAATTGCAAGGTTTTATGTAGCATTTTTTTATTGTATAAGTAAGAGGAAATTGATAATGTCCGATGTAATTAGGCTGATTGTGATTCTATTTGGATTACATTTTGCAATAAGGAACTACTATTTCTGGCCCATTTTAGAAACAACATGCATGCCACTAGTTTCCGTATGCAGAAATGTGCCTTAATGGGAGAACCAGGGATAAAGGTTTCTCATTGCAAAATGTAATCCATTTAAAGCTGTCTAATTTTACAACCGTGGTGTAAAGCTACTGTCTTCTGTCTAGAAACGTCTGAGAACGACAGTATGCTCCTTTAAAAAAAATTCGCACGAATGAACATTTTAAAACGGCAGAATCGAGATTTGAGTTTACGTGTTTCTTGTGTGGGCTATATGCATTATTTGTCTCGAAAGCACACAATGCGATAGCGGAAGTTGAACACATTATCACAATTCCAACGTTTCAAATTTTTCATGCATACACTAACTCTCTGAAGGAAAATAATAAAATTATGGCTTAAAATTGTCTATACTAGATCATTCCATATTACTCCTTAAAATGGACATCGCGATGTTTGTATTAAAAAGTCACTTAAATCGTTTACTTTACGACCGAATTCTACGTTCCTTCCAAGTAGTCAGTTTCAGTACCGCTGCTGAGATAATCAATAACAACATTAAAAGACGAAAAGAAATTAAAGAGACAGAGGTAAATTGCCCCATTAAAAAAGAGAACTTTCGGCATGTGCGTGGTAAAACGACATTTCCAGTATCTTTATTCAGCCCTTTCTTAGCTGTGGGGGTGGGCTAATCACTCTTGGAACCTCTTTCAACAACCTAATATTCCATTTAGATTACTGTATTCGCGTTAAAAGTGGAGCTAGATGGTACGGACGATGATTTTCACGAAATTTGTTACTATGTCTTGCTTTCAGTGGTGCAACAAGCTACATTCAATCGTGACCGCTTTTAGCCCCCTAAAAAATCAGTATTGTAGCAGCTACACGGAAAAAATTAAATTGCTGTTTTAACAATTAAATTGCTAAAAAAAGTGATTGCAATATTTCAACGTAGATTTCACAACACAAAATGCTACTTTAACCACTATTGCGATTTAATTCAACCACGGGTGTGTTGAAAATAGCATTTTTGTGTTGCGAAATCTACGTTTAAATATTGCAGTCACTTTTTTTTTTTTTTTAGTAATTTAATTGTTAAAACAGCTTTTTAATTTTTTCCGTGTAGTGCAACCATTAACGCTCTGTGGTCGTACTTGTTGTATACTCAAAAAATAGCGCGCTCACTGGGTTGCCTTACGGTCATGAAGATGCGCAACCTGTAAAGAAAATATGGTAAACGAGTTCATTCTAGACCCACACTGGGAAAAAAATCACATGATCTAGAGTCCAGACTCTTAAAAACATTGACAAGAAAAAATACTCTTGATTCAATCGGATTTTTGCTTAAATCAAGAACCAAGCCTCTTAATTTGAGCGGATTTCCTTTTGATTTAAGCAAAAATCTGATTGAATCAAGAGTATTTTTTCTTGTCAATGTTTTCAAGAGTCTGGACTCTAGATCCAAAGTGTTTTTTTCCAGTGCAGATAGAGTTTTTTGCGGAGTGGATCCAAGTCCTGGTGGCTCTGTCTTATGTTCCAAGCGACCTGGCGATAATTTGACATCTCCTCTACAAAGTTTAGCTAATGCCGCGGAACGTGGAGCTGCCTCAAGTCGCCCCCCCCCCCCCCCCCTGGCGTAAGGGCGTATCTCAATTTCCTCATGAGCCCCGAAAAGCATATAAATGTACGGAAAACAGGGCTCACGTGAGAATCGAGATACGACCTTACGTTAGAGAGGCGACGAAGTGTCTAACATGACAGATCAAAACTTTTAATCAGATTTTCCGGAAACCACGCATTGAAGTGCAAACCTCCGAGCGTCATCACATCGGTTCAATCCGACATTTGTGATACAATGTTCGCAAAACTCGAAAATCAAAATTCCAAGCGTTTGCACCAATCGTAACTTGTGAGCAGCGACGATTAAAGTGAGTTTTTTTTCCAGGCGAAGTGCTGAGAGATAAAAAAGGAGAAAAAATATAGAAAAAAACGACTAAAAACAGAAGCTATATCCGATAAAAAGGCGCCAGACACCAGGTCTTTCAGTTGGAGCCCATTAACTATCGTGCTAAGGAAAAACGCCGTATGACCATTCGAATGTTGCCAAATTTCTGCTCGGAAAATATGGATTTTTGAAAAAAGTTTTGAATATTAATTTATGAAATTTTCAGACTTTTTAGATCAAACCACGTAGACAATTTCCTGAAAGATCAGATGACAAATATTCACAAATTTTCTCAAAAATGTGTGATTTACCCAAGAAAATTAGACAGCATCTGAAGGCCTACAACGGCGTTCTTCCTTAGCAAGGTAACATACGAGGTTGCATACGGCCTTGCTGAGGAAGAATGTCTTATGAACATTCGAGTGTTGCCAAATGTCCTCCGATTGATCATATATTTGTGTGTTAATCTTGTGAATATTTTACCTCGGAATTTTGCGATGCATCAGAGTGATTTGCGGATAAAACATAGGGGGAAATATTAGCTAGTCTCCTATAAATTCAAATTTTATCAGAAGCAATTTGGCAGTGTTTGAGGGCTCATACGGTATTGTTCCCTAAAACGACAGCATACGAGGATTGCTCATTATTTATGCATGCAAACGACCGGTGAACACTTTTTAAACGGACCAATCAACGAACCAACTTTCTTTCTCGTCCCTTCACCTGCGTCCCCTTTCGAGCATCCCTTCGAAAACTGGAGCAACACAGTGTGCCACCCTGTGAATTTGTTTTTCAAGGGAGGCAATTTTTTACTCATGAACGAGTTGGGGAATTTCGGTAGTTAGGTCCTTTATACGCTATTATAAAGTTTGGAGTAAAATTCTGTGCCGGAGTCTATATAGCGCCCAAAATCCCGATTGATACGAATTCGAAGTGGAATCTATGCTCCTTAAGAAGTGACTTACGCCATAGTACTAAGCGGACTTTCCTTTTTTTACAGAGTGTCTTACGCTTTTGGCGCTAATTTCACTTCGCATGCATATCCATTGGGGTTTCTACAGACTCCGGTAACGAATTTCGCTCCTCGATATTTAGCAGAGTAGAAAAGTTGAAACATACGTGGATGGTGAAAGTCGAGGAAATCGTGTTTCGATTTGGGAAATTTCCAAGAAGATTTTTTTAAAACGAGGATTGATGTATTATCACTCACTTATTAACTGATTTTGGACTATTTTAACACGTTTCACTATGAAAAGATGTGTCCCATTAAGGAGGGTGTTTTGGCCTTAACTTTGGTCGAAAATTGAAACAGCTTAGAATAATGTCATGTATGGTCAAATCGACTCTTAATCATCTACCCTGTGAGAACTTGTCCTTATTTGCGGTGTTTTTGAAAGTTTTTGCTTGATTCATCAGCGCAAAGTAGTGAAGTTTTGCAGTTTTTCTCGAATAATTGCTCATTTTCGATCCTAAATTAGATTGTTTATGTATGAGCGCATGGAAATACCACTTTCATATTCGAAAAGTACACCCATTACAACATATATTTAAAGAAGAAAGTGGTAGTCACGTGCGTTCACACACAAACAATCTAATTTAGGACCGAAAATGAGCAATTATTCGAGAAAACCGCTAAACTTCACAACTTTGCGTTGGTAAATCAAACAAAAACCTCTCAAAAACACCTAAAATAAGGATAAGTTCTCACAGGGTAGATAATTAGGAGTCGATTTGACCATACATGACATTATTCTAAGCTGTTTCAATTTTCGACCAAAGTTCGGGCCAAAATACCCTCCTTAATGGGACACATCCTTTCAGCGAGAAATCATGCGGTTCGGGCCCTAATTCCTAACATCGTCTCGTAGTACATCGTAGGGTCTCTTCTTTATCTCAACTTTTTGTTTCATGGGAAAAGCAATCAATGATTTTTTATTAACTTTTCAGAAAAAATCAGTTTCAGAGTGATGAACTTTCATAAGTTTTTTCAGAGAGAATACCTAAGTGTAGGTTTAGAATTCGTCCCTTGTTTCAAAAAACTAAAGTGGGACCAAAAGCTGATCGCATATGGAGACAGTGAATCTGTTTTACCTTCAATTGCGCGCACATTGCGATGAAAGCACAAATGCGGGGATGTTTGCGTTTATAGGTCGCTTATTCATCGGAAGGAGAGGGAATCTTTTTAAAATGATAACGACCGGCGTTTATACTAACTTACGGTCGCAAGAGAGAAAATCTAAAAACAATATTCTTTGCTCGAGGACCGCAAGCGAGCGTTAAGTCAAGAAAAAGTAGTCTAAGCGGCATGATAGTGGGGGTTTCGTGATGAACTTCTCTGAACTTTCCACGGCAGATCCAGTAACCGCGGATATAATGTTACCGAACTTGAGGCAACTTCTTTTTAGATAGCGGTGAGTTATTTGATGACCGTCAAATGGGTTCCATACATCATTCCCTGTTTAAGATTTCTCTCATCGAGAAAATACCTTCTAAGGGTATATGTGCAGGAGTCTTCCAAAATAGCACCACAACAGTGCAGATCCTCCCAAGTGTGCAACAACTGCTACACTTTGTATAACACAGTTGGATTATAAAAGTGTGTAATTCCCCGTTTTATCGCAGGTAAAAGAATCGATTCCGGAATTGGAAACATTTTTTCGTGCAAATTCTCCATTGATAGAATACAGTAAGTAAGGGCCGGGCTGACCGGCGAGGCGCCCCTCAAGGGGCCAAGGCATCGGGCAGGCAAATCCTGCCGTCGTGCACCCCGAAGTTGGACCGTGCTCCTTAACTTCGTACTATTGACACATTGTGTATCCTCTATATTCCCGCAAGGCTCAGCGGCCGTCTGATAGCCAACGGAAGGTCTTATCAAAGACTGTGGCAGACGCTGCAGAGCACGGATTTTCGGAGCACGGCCATGCCTCCACCGAGTTGGACTGTGTTGTTGCAATCTACACTGATAGGTAGCGCTGGCAGTCGCGCACACTACGAGTGATTACCGATTTCTCACAACCCAGTCGAACAGTGCAGACGGATTACTTACTGGCTGACTATGTCCCTCCCGCACCCTGTTACCACGAAGGGTCAGGGTATTGGAGTGGCATAGTCATCCACAGTCACGATGACTGATATTTGAGTGTCCTCAAACATCAGTCACCTCCGGGGATTGAAACCGGGACCTCAGTGTTGGCAGCGAACTGCCTTGACCACTACACCACTGAGGCTGACTGCCATTGATAGAATACATAGACCGTGTTAAGCAGTAATGAACCAAGCAACATCGGCTATGGCCAAATTTAATTGGGGAATTTAACTTTCAACAGAAAACGGTTTTGCGGATTTTTGTGCAAATTTCAGTGAATTTTCTGCACAGTGCGAAGCAAATTCCTGAAAATTTTCAAAGGAATCCGCACAAACCCTCTCTTGTAAAGAATTAAATTGCCCAATTGAATTTGTTAATAGTTGTTGTGGCTCGGTACGTTTCTGCCGAACGCGGTCCATATACACTATCGTAGCAACACCTATAGGTGTGCTTAGTATGTTTTTAACTTCAAGTTTAGTTCCATCGGTGATTTTACCAGGCATTCATTAAAATTGCCGCGCCCAACTTGACAACGTCCAGCCGCAAGACAAAACTCCAGAGTTGTCTCTGAACTTCCTTTGAAAATATTTTGTTATAAATACGTTAAGCCGAAAATACTGCACTGTCTCTTCAAACTCCACGGTCAGACTCTTTTAAAAGCCCGCTCTCTGAACCCGCTCCGCGGTACAAACAGAATTTCACGCCCCAGAAAAACCGTGAAAGGCCGAATTAATGAATAATTAGAGCAAGTATCGCGATAATTCATATTCGAGGACCCCGTTGCCGAATCTCGCGAATTATCAGCTTAAATACACGGATAAATCATGGGTTTTAAGGGCGAATCGGCAACGCTGACAGGGCAAAGACGTCTACGCCGCGCTCTCTGACAAACGCTATAAATTAAAACGCTCCGAGGAGCCTGAAAGAGTGCTCGAACAAATGAAAACAAGGCGAAGAGGATTTTCGCGCCGCACGCTCAAGAGGCGGAAAACGCCGAGTTTATCTTAACGATGAATAATTCGTGGTTTTCCGCCGGCGGCGGGAGGGTGGAGGGGGCGGCACAATTACGGGGGACGAGGGGGGAGGGGGGCGAGGGTGGGCTTTTAGCCCGGAAGCGGTTCGCGAAAAGCGACTTCCGGGAAGGCGACCGTTTAAGACAGTAATCTTGGATCAACGGCTGTCGGCTTATTGCTGTCTTGGTGAATGGTGTCGCGTCGTGGGTGAGAGACGGGACCCCGGCGTCATTGCCACAAATCAACATTTTTAGCCAACGAAAAGAAGTTCAGCGGAGTCAATGGACGCATGTATAGCGCGTAAGTACATAGAGGTATACTGCCGTGCCAAGGAAAAAACGCCGTATGAGCCATCAGGTGTTGCCAGATTTGGTCGAAAAACGACGAATTTTCACGAAAATTCGTGTATATTTCTCCTCCGATTTTCCGGAGGATTTTGTTTGAAATTTTATCTGAAAAGTCTGACAATTAGTCCAATAGAGGATATTTCTAAAAAATTACGTTGACTAGTTTTTTAAAGATAAAAAAGTATGATCGGAAATCTGCAACGTTGCAAAGGGAGATACATGGTTTCGTACATTGGTCATTCCTCTCGTATTGTGACCCCGTGAACTTGTTTTCCTCCAAATGAAAACTTATCTTCTGTCGTTCCGTAAATTTTATTAAATTTCTGAAGAGCAATCCATTTCTCTGAAGATGCGCGATCTTATAGGAGACTTGGCTTGGAAGCTGTCTCGGACAAAAAGGTTAGGCGATGCTGAGGTTTAGAGGGAGGGAAAGAAACAAATTAAAAAATCGAGTACGCTATTTTTAGGGAAAAAACTTTGAAGGTGGATTTTAGAAATGCAAATCATAATGTCATATCTCAAAGCATAAGCTAAAGAGACAATTGTCGGAGCCTACATTAGAAGATGAATATAGAGAGAACATGGATAAGGCCATCAATTTTGCTCTCTTTTCCATGTAACTCTGAAACCGCATAGCTCATAACTTTATAACTCTTCTAGGAAAGGAAATTGATTTGAAATGGGTTTCTTCCTGGGAAAGAACATTCTCGGAACGAGTCCGCCCTCCCCCCAGCTCCTACCAAATAGTTAACTCATCGCGTCTGTTAAAGAAATAGTTTTCTTCGCACGAAGCGATGCGAAATCCGAGGTATTTTCTTCATCTTAAAGTACATACCTGATATCTAAGGTGATAACCACACAACTACAATAAAAAGACACTGCAGGAATGTGGTTTCTACTTATCATCCCAGAAATTGACCCTGTTATTGTATTACTTGTTTATTCAGATTTTCAGCCAGCCGAGAGGAAAGTTTTAGAATATTTTAAACTTCAAAAAGCGCTGGATGGAATTTTTCATGACGCAGACGATGAAACTTAATTTTGCGTGGCGTTCTAAGGGTTTTAAATTTTGTTTAATCAAAGGAACAGTTATTTATGGTTTATCTTCTAACTGCGTGAAGTAAGAACTGAACGAATCGCTGAGTTGTTTATTCTTCTTGAAGCAGTTATGAAAAGATTTAAATAGTCTGTTTAAAGAAACACGTCTCTCCTAGCGTAAAAGTATTGAGTCTTCTATTTATCTTAGATTTGAAAACATGTTAATGCTTTACCATTTGAACGATTAATAATAAATTTTTGGATCAGAAGATACATTTTATTGCGTGGAAAAAAAGTCCTATTTCGAAAAACTCCTTCAACTGGTCGTATACATAATTTCACGACCGAAGTGTGCAAATAGTTGCCGACAACCAATTTTGGCACGGAACCACTTTAATATTTGCAGAACACACAGCTTATTTTCCTTTAGCGCATCATTTTCCATAATTTGAAATGACAATTATCCATACTTAGTGTACAGACATTTCAAAATCATGAGTCGAAAAACGATGACTCCACGAGTTCAAATATTAGAGACAAACTCAACAGTGCGGCCTGCTCAAAACGCGTGTTAGCGCCTACAAGACTGCCTGGATACTTCACGCATTGCGAGTGCGAACCGTGATGTACGCGCAATGCGAGAAGTATCCTCCGTGGTGTACGCGTAATGCGAGAAGTATCCACGGAATCTTGTAGGCGTTAACGCACGTTTTGCGCTTGCTGCCCAACTGCCCTGTTGAGTTTGGCTCTAATATTCGAACTCGCGGAGTCAGCGTTTTCCAACTCATTATTTCGAAACTTCTGTACACTCGGTATGGATAGTTAATCCACAAACTAGATTGAACCACCAGACCACGATTCTTTGGCTAGCGCAACTGACCCATCGTATTTTCGTCGTCTTTTTGTTTCCCCCACGTAAGAACGTAGCGAAATTCCAATGATGCCAAATTTCCCCTCGCAAATTGTATTTATACTAGGAGAATTTCGGATATTTCTAACCAAAAATTTCATTGATTATTCTCGAGATCTCATGCGAAAATAAAAAAAAAAACTCTGGACAAAAATTTCACGGATACTTCTTTATAAAACATTGAATTTTTTAGTCAATTTTGCAACCTTGGAATGAAGGATACGTACCTTCCTTCAGGAAATGACGATTTACGCTAGAAAAAAAGCGAAAATCCTGGAAACACAGCAGAGCTCGTTCTTTCCATCCCATGGTGCGCTTACGTTCCAGCTAAAAAGAACATTCACGACAGACCTATCCGACGCACAATAGATTGAGTCAATCAGAGACGTTGGACATAAAATTTTTGGCTATAACTGCAAATTTAGTTGTTTATTTCGTCACATTTCGGACATTTTAAGGGGTGCTTGAACATAAAAATTTCACGAGTAAACCAATGGAACATTTTTTAGAACCTCAAAGTTTTGT
>NC_092799.1:5011430-5092496 GCF_918797505.1 Bemisia tabaci
GAAAGTATAGTACGTATGTGTGACGTTTCAGAGTGTTTTCCGACAATGCTGAAAGATTTACCTGGAAAAAAGGGCAACTACTACAATATTTCATCAACAGCGGAATAAAGGGTTTGTTTTGCAGGAGTTTGAAGTGGCCGTATAATTGAGTGAGCTAGAAAGTTGCTTCTGAATACAGTATCTTAACTGTTGGCGCTACCAAAAAACTTTTCAACCGTGAAGAGCCTCCTTGATATTAAATTGTAAAACGTGCGATGTTCAATTTGGTGCAGATCTTATCCAATAGTTCATTACACAGCCTGCTGAAAGCTGCAAATAATAAGAGTTATCTACGGTTTTACAGATACCACTATTCGAGCGTAACGGAAAGCGGGTGGTATCAAGAGGAATTGAAGGAAATTTGAAGAGACGCTGAATGTGCAGGCAACCGCACGGACCCCGATGGAAAAAATATTGCATAGAATGTATAAGAATATGTCTATTGCATTTGTGGCAACAGATTGCAATGTTCAAATATCAAAAAGAAAGGAAAATTGTTGTAACCCAATCACCGTCTACGAATCATTCATAGAAAAAGTACACTAAAAAAAATTCTCTTGGATCTAGAGACCAGAACAGAAAAATTTGACAGGAAAAAATACTTTTGATTCAGTCGGATTTTTGCATAAATCGAGAGCTAAGCCTCTCGAGTCAGACGGATTCCTTTTGATTCAAGCAAAAATCCGATTGAATCAAAAGTATTTATGCTTGTCAATTTTTTAAGAGTCTTGGATCCAAGAGACTTCCTTTCCAGGGCGTGTACGATCTTGGCCTGGATTCATTCATCACGACAACACACGAAAGGACAAACCACCGTATATACCTATCTCCGGAGGACAGAACTGCCGTGCTAAGGAAAAACGCCGTATGACCCTTCAGGCGTTGCCAAATTTTCTTTGACAATGCACGATTTCCTGGTAAACTTATGACTATTTCTCTTCCAATTTTTCAGATAATTTTGTTCGCAATGTCGTCTGAAGCTCCTGAAAATTTCAAGGAAAAAAATTCATATCTTTCCTCATAAATGAACATTTTAACAAGGAAATTTGGCAACCCTCGAGTGTTCATACGGCGTTCTTCCTTAGCACGCGACAGAGAAGAACAACCGCGAATGCCTATCTCGGGAAGAAAACGGACCCGGAACGAGTTATTACGTCTCACCTGTCAACTTATTTTTCAAAATCCTAACGCAAACACTGATCCAAGATCGAAATTCGCACGGAGAGGTTGTCAATTTGGCGCAACTACAAATCGCCAGTCTAGTCCTTACGGCGTAAATTGAGTTGAGGCCCAATTGTTCGAGTAAAAGCGACAATGTGGCTTTAAAGGGATAGTTCTGGTTCATATTCTTTAAACTTGGTCCGCAGTCTGCTCTTGTACGCAGAGAGGCGACAATGCGACGCGACTGCCCTAGTGCTCAACAACAGCATAATGTTGATGTTGGGGGAGGGCAGCACCGCAGTGTAAATAGGTCAAAATTACAGCCTTAACCACTGCTCAGATGCACATGGCTGTCACATGTATCGGAAAATGCTGGCCGCGTGGATATGTGCTACTTAAATTATTCACATCAGTCGGATAAAATGAGAAAATTGATCAATGAGGATTTCAGTCTGAGAAGTATCTTCTTGTTTAAGAAATTTAGAATATTGGATGAGACTGGTACGGGTAAAGACAAAAGCAATTTTCCGACAAGTAAAATAATATAAGAAGAAGATAGTCATATGCTTAGTAATGAAAACTGTAAAAACAACAATAGAAACATTGAAAAATTAAGAAAATTAAAAGAGCATAGCAAAGCTGGAGAGAAAATTACGGGAGGACGGTGCGGGTACCAGGGTGCAGCCACGCTAAAGATAAAACCTTAAACAAGGATGGATAAATACAACTTTTTCGGGACCGATCGAAACAACTAACTTCTTATTATTACTTTTACGAAACAAGTAAACTGTTTGGATAGGTTCCGAAATTATTTTAATTTATATTATAATTATATTAATTGTTCATTATAATATTAATATTTTATTCGTGGTGCTCGTCATGCCACATGAAGAAAATTAAGGTCTCCATGAATGGTCTACCACACATGCTACTTGAGTGTTATAATTCTATTTTCATCCGCAATATTGGGTGTCAGTACTCCTATCACGTGAATAGTGTAGCCACCTTTGACCTATTGTGCCAGCTCTCGGGTGCTGGAAAAGTCAGATTCGTCCAACAAGGGTCCAGCGGGCTGACTATTGAAATTGATGGACAAAGCAATAGACAAAGAAGACAAAAAGGATACGGAAAGGATCTTATTGGTGGAAGCGGATGGTTGCGATGAACAAAGGACGTAGGTAATAGACTAACTAACGGCAACCCACGAGAGGCCAGATAGCTAAGTCCATCATTTACCCCCTTAGTCTAAAAGAACCATCCATTTCAACTGATAGGATCGTTCTATGCTCCTTATGCCTTCTTTGTCTATAGCTTTCACTGGGAAAAAAAACACGTTGGATCTAGAGTCCTGACTCTTAAAAACATCGACAAGGAAAAGTACTCTTGATTCAATCAGAATATAGCTTAAATCAAGGACCAGGCCTCTTAATTTAAGCGGATTTCGTTTTGATTCAAGCAAAAATCCGATTGAATCAAGAGTATTTTTACTTGTCAATGTTTTCAAGAGTCTGGACTCAAGATCCAATGTGTTTTTTTCCAGTGTTCTTTCCACCAAAAATCTGTTGCATGTAGACTTTTAGTTTTGGGCAGGAAAAAATATACGACTAGCGAAACTCAAAAAACATTCTTAATTCAATTTTTTCAAAAAAGTGGATTGGTTCCTTTCTGATCATCTTCGTCCAAACATACCCTGCTCAAAGCTTAAAAATTACTCAATTTGAAGGTACTTTAATTTGACACCTACATGAAAATCTTGGAGAAAACTCTGAGCGGAAGGCTGAAGAACTGAAGGATTTAAGATTACATGCATCCTAAAAGAGTCGGACACTGACACAGGCGTAGAGAGAAACACGTACTCGGGCCACTTCTATGAACATTTCTCCCGAATCTAAGCGACACCTTAGTGGCAGCATGGAGCGGAGCATTGAGTCTTCACGCTGCGGCACAAGGCGCCTTCAATTTTGCAGACGCAACACGGACATCCATCGAGCACGAATAGTTGTATCTCTGCGCCGTCATCAATCAAGAACCAAGCCTCTTAATTTAAGCGGATTTCATTTTGATTCGAGCGAAAATCCGATTGAATCAGGAGTATTTTTTCTTGTCAATGTTTTCAAGAGTCTGGACTCTAGATCCAATGTGTTTTTTTTCTAGTGTTGTCGATAAATTTCAATAATCGGCTCCCGGTGGGATTGAATGCCTTTAACGGTTCCGTACGTCTATAGACCGTATTTGATAACGGTTCGATGTATCGTTTGGTTCGAAACGATAGAACATACCCTCAAACCAAACTGTAAGGATTTAAGTTGGAAAAGTTGAAAATGAGAAATTTCCTGACAATTTCACTTTGAATTGGCATTTGGTACTCAAACGAATAAAAAATGTGTTTCAAAAGACGGGTGCCACACACGGGAGGGATGAGGCGCCCAAAAGTGAGGCTCTGCTGCGCGCGCACGTCGCATGTTTGGATTGTAATTTCGCGGCAGATTCGAACCCAAGGGGCGAGTTCCATAATACATTCTTCTCAAATGCACAGTATTAAAGTAAAAAAAGTCCAGAGTTTTAATCACGATTACTTTAATTAAATTTAACCTCTCGTAAATCCATACGTAAAAAGGGTTTCCTTCTCCGTAAATTTTAACAGTTTTATAGTGAGTTTAGTGATTAAAATTTACAATTTTTAGGAGATTTTTTAAAGTTCTTACTACAAGGGAATGTCTTGGCGAAGATTCTTTACTTTAACTCGCTTGCTTAAGTGCTTGATTAAGTACGGTTCTTGTATCCTTTTCTTGTTTTTATTCAACATTGACCTAATGTTTTACTGTTCCTGATAGACTTTAATGTTAATTTTTGGTCACCTTTTTCTGTTTCCTCTTTAAAAAAATACATGACAACAAAAAAGATACAGTTTTTAATCAATTCCAATTTCCTTTTTCCCCTCATGACAACGGTAGATTTTATTCATTGGATTTATGTCTACTTTTTTAGAGTAAAATAATGTCTGCATTTTGAAGAATTACATTATTTGTCAGGCTTATATCCTTCTTTTTGCGATTATATTGAAATGTGTTAAAGCAAACTCTGGGGGTTTGCTAATACTTTCGTTAAAATAATATGTTTTAGGCCAATCAGTGCTTTACAAACACTTAATTTATACTCAAAGGTCCAAAAATGAATCAGAAGCTACCGTGGAGGACAAAACAAACCGAGTCAAAGATTTTTCTAAGTAAAAAATTCAAAATGTAATAATTCATACAAATTACGAATTCAACAAATATTGCCATTAATACTTTAATCATCACTTAATCAGAATACTGCTTCTTGAGCACACTGATGGCCTAAGTCCAAAAACATGCATTTTGGATTCAAAATGTTAGTCATTTTCCAACATGTTTATTTTTTCTAAGGAGAAATGATCCCAGTTTTCTCTTTTAATTTCCGTTGATTTCTCTTCAAGACAGAAAGAATATCCTGTAAAAATTTCAGACAGTAACAATGGTGTTTTTCTGCAAAGATACTCAGGAGACACATACATTATTAAACTTAGTAATTGAGGTAGGTACCTATGTGTTTCTAAATGTAGGTACGCTATAGCAATAGACTTATGCCTATAATCATAATTATTATAGCGGGTGCAGGTACCTATTGCTTTTATCGAGGAAATATTGTTTGAGATTTTTGAAGCTTAAGGATTTAGAAAAGAGACGAGAAAGTGCTAAAATAAAATTGAACGTATTTATGCTGAGAAGAATTATGCGAAAATAAATCGAATCAAGAGGATCTATGTGCATAGGGCTCACAAGCTACACTAATCTTTTTGCTTTCACTCATTTGCACATATTTCCTTGTAGCATAAATACGTCCAATTCTCTTTTCCAGACAGCTCACAAATGAATTTCCTTCAATCTTATTCTCTCAAATTAACAATTCGTGTAGCAGTAAGGATGAAAGGCTAACAGTAAAATGGAAAAGAAATTTCGTAGCAGGGTACCAAAATATCAGAGAGAGAGAGCAAAGCTGGCATCAGAGGAGCCCACTGCCCAGTCCTTCTCGAGAGGCTCCCCCCCCCCCCCCCCACAAAAGAAACATCCCACAGCATCATTGTTGCGGTTTTTCTTCTTTTTTTGAGGGAGCGACCTGGGAGCGTATCCTCCCCCTCCCTTCCACGAAAAGTTCTGCTAGCTTCATCCATGTGAAAGTCAAGAGCAAGCGAGTTAAAGTAAAGAATCTTCGCCAAGACATTCCCTTGTAGTAAGAACTTTAAAAAATCTCCTAAAAATTGTAAATTTTAATCACTAAACTCACTATAAAACTGTTAAAATTTACGGAGAAGGAAACCCTTTTTACGTATGGATTTACGAGAGGTTAAATTTAATTAAAGTAATCGTGATTAAAACTCTGGACTTTTTTTACTTTAATACTGTGCATTTGAGAAGAATGTATTATGGAACTCGCCCCTTGGGTTCGAATCTGCCGCGAAATTACAATCCAAACATGCGACGTGCGCGCGCAGCAGAGCCTCACTTTTGGGCGCCTCATCCCTCCCGTGTGTGGCACCCTTCAAAAGACCCGTTCTCTCAGATTTCTGAATTTACTTTTGAGGCTATGTTTATGTTTTGAACCAATCGATATCGATACAATCTCAGCCGTTTGATGTATCGAACATACGCTCTATTTTTACGGTACCTTTGATTTTGATACTGGCGCCGCTGGAAACGCGTTCCGCAGCATCAGCATCCCGTCGTCATCGCTACGCGCATCATTCCAACTCGACTGCATTTTAATTTCGCATCCCCGCCCCACCACCCTCAGCCATTGCATTAATGTCGTGATTACTCCACCAAGGGAGGGGGGAACAGGTCAACGGCTCACCAGTCGCCGTCTGGACTGCAGACGCACTCCCCCCCCCACCCTCGAAGTTCGGGGGGGGGGGGGGCGTGCTCCAGCGCGGCGCTTTTACTGTCGACGCGGAGGCTTAGAGAGCGGCAACGGCCCCGCTTCGCTGGACTGACCTATATTTTTGGCGTCGCCAAAAGGCTGACCTGATTCCCGTCATTTACATCGGCCCCCGCTGTTTGCTCGGTACCGTTCGGGCTGCTCGGATGGGGTCACGAGTAAAATGCATGAAGAAAATAAATAGATAAATCCAACTTGGTGCTAGTTGCGAGGGTGTTGAACTGATGCTTTCGATGTAACGACTCTCGGTTCGAGGTGTATGTCAGGGTGTCTGGCAATTTGAAAAAAAAAATCCTGACATTTTCCTGCCAAAATACCGGGGAAAAAATTTAGAATTCCCTGACGAAAAGGGAAAATATTCCTATTCTATCGACACGGTTGAACTGATTAGATGTGAGTAAGAATTGTTTAATCTTTTAGATGTATTATGTGAAGAACAAGATTTTTCGGGTTTCGGCTATTTATAATGTGAAAACTAAAATTGAGCTGCTAGCCGATTTTGCGAATAAATGCCTAATGGATATGAGGTTATGATCTATTTCTGATTCAGCAGCTGTTTGTGCTTATTGCCGTTTTACTTCGCCTCTTGTCTTGCACTCTTTGTTCTGTGGACTTTATTTCCAGGAAGCAAGTTGCCTCGCGAAACTTACAAGGGTTGGATCTCCTTCTCTGCTGACACAATCATTCTCTCAGATATCCAATCATTTTAGCCTAAACAAATATTCATAATATCATACAATTATGAATCCAATGAAAATGGTCTCAGTCAGCCCAAGTAGCTGGAAGGGCTTAGGTGGAATATCTGAGGAGGCCAATCGATGTTTCCACGTATGAGGGATTATTTACAGCCAAGCGTGTTAAAAGGTGGACAATATTAATTGTTTGCATTTTCCTCTTACAGTTTCCAGGAGCCCTACAGCGGAAAGACAAAGAACACGTAATCATAACATCATCGACAAAATAACAAATTCGCCCAGCGAAAAAGGCATGAAATTCGAATTATGCTTGTGATTGACATACAATTGGACGTATTTCTATCAAAGGGAATTATGTGCATTAAGACATGAGCCCTGAGACTCATTAGAATACATGCATAACAGGGCTCACACGGCACATGATGCCAGAATGAATCAGCCACAAGGGTGAAAATAAATATCAAGGAAGTATGAAGCATTGCATCATAAATTATTTTTCAAAAGACATCTTCTGGTAGAAAATTACTAGGAATCAACAAGGTCATAAGTATAGTGACCGCTTAAGGTGATTCCTAACACCTGTCTTTTGCATTAAATCTAAAAATTGAGCTAGAAAATCGATAGATGGATATCGTAATTTGACCTGAAGGCATTCAAGGCAAAAATTTTCAGCTGTCCAAGGTATCCTCTTTAAGGATATTAGAAAGAGGTTGAATTATCAAAAGGGGGCTGGCAATTTAAAAAAAAAATCTGCTGTTTATGCGCTACTTTTTACCTGATATTTAGGCACGTGTTTTATGCTTGATTAGAGAGAAATTTCCTATTGACGGCGAAATAAATGACATTTTTTATTTACTTCCTTCAATTGTTTGTACAACCATTCTGAGCCTAAATGCTTTGAATAAATCAAGATTATTAACCTTCGGGAGGCTTTGTCTCCACGCAGCTTCCGAACGGTCCCCGATGTAATATCATCAGATGGTCCCGGGGTCCCCACCCCCGGACACCCTTCGATTCTATGTTATATTGAACCTTTAAGCAAACATTATATTTGTACCAACTATCGCAACTCTAAGGCTTAACTCTTTGTAATTTATATCTAATATGGGCGATAGTTATATCTTCAGATAATTTTCCGCCCATTTCAACATACATGTGCATTTCAACATACATCAACTATATTACTGTAACAAATTGTCTTATATCTAGTACCAATTTCTGTAAGCTTATATCCTTCAATTTGTTGAATGAAGGTAGAAGGGGAATGTCCTGGATATTAGAAAAAAAGAAAAAAAAAAAAAAATCTGCTGTTGATGCGCTACTTTTTTCTTGATATTTAGGCACGTTTTATGCTTGATTAGAGAGAAATTTCCTATTGACGGCGAAGTAAATGACATTTTTGAATCACTTTCTACAATTGTTTGTACAACCATTCTGAGCCTAAACGCTTAGAATAAATCAAGGTTATCAACCTTCGGGAAGCTTTGTCTTCTCCACGCAGCTTCCGAACGGGACAGCTTCGCAGACACCCAAACCTACTCGCTAGAGCCAACCTTCTCGGGCGAGGGTTGACGGTAAGGACGTGAGGATCATGCTGAGGTTTTCAAAGTACATATGGGGAGAGAAGTTTAGCTGGGAAAGACTCCCACGATATGTGTCAGATACTTCGCCTGCAGCGAATTGGACGAGCGAGGGAGGCCGCAGTCTGTCAAGGGATGGAGGAAGCCGGGGGTGTGTCTAAGGAGATTCACAGCGTAATGTAATTTTGCTAGAGCAACCTTGACATTGAGACTCCTGCTACTTTCGCTTCACCGCCCATTGTAAAATTCCATTGGGGGACGTGGGGTCGGGTGGGTTTTGACGTTGGAATCAGAGCCAGCGTTTAACCCTTGGATGCCTGAGCCGGGTCAAAGATACCCGAGGCTTCTTAAAGACACGTGCCCCGCGAGTTGTACACTGAAAAAAAATTCTCGGCGTTTTAACCACGGTCCGTTGGTACCTTTACCATCTCACTTTTTTACCAATTATTGGTAATTTTACCAAGACAGACTGGTAAGCTTACCTAAAAACCGGTATTTTTACTGTTTTTTTCAGGTAAGAATACCATTTTTAGTGGTTATCAATTCTCGGTAACTTTGCCATCTTATCTCGGTAATTCTACCACAGTCGATAAAAAATATTGGCGTTTTTACCAAGGTCCAATAAAACTACCGAGAAAGTTTACCGAGATTTCTCCGTAAAATTACGAATTCCATTGATGGTAATTTTACCACGGAAAAACTGGGATCAAATAGAACCCTGAATTCTTGGTAATTTTACCATTTTCTTGGTAAATACACCGAGATTTTTTTCAGTGTGCTGCCGTCCAAAGTAAAAACGCCGCGACTCCATTCAACACTTTTCCATTTTTTCCCCCTGATATAATTCTGTTTTTTAAAAATACCCCACGGATATTCATTCTTTCTTAATCCAATTGAAAAAAAAAAAAAAAAAAAAAAAAAAAAAAAAAAAAAACAAGCGGGAAAGTTCTAATACTGTCGTATTAGAAAAGCGCTCAGGTGTTGGTAAATGTATTTAATGAAGAAAGGACGTATAAACTCCGTCGACATGGCTGGAAAATGGAAATAAAACATCAGCTGATAGCAAACAAAGGTTACCAAGGAAACCGTAAACGCGTATTTTTGTTTCCCGAAAATGAGCTCACCGTTGAGCTCATCAGGCGCGTTTTTCTAGGCTTCCTTTGAGTTCAACGGTCAATTTCGATAAGAATTACTCTACCGCTAAGAAATTTTCTTATAGACAAACGATCGAAACTACCTGCGCATTACGTTAAAAGCATAAAATACAGTTTTCACAGCTTCCTACATAAGAATCAAACGTCGAACAAAAAAAAGAGAAAATCGAGTGTCATCACAGCCGAAAATACGGGAGGCCTCGTTTTACAACTTTTCTCCTGAATCTGAGCGATACCTCATGGGCAGCATGGAGCGGAGCATTGCGAGTTCACGCCTCATGCCAGAGCGCCTTCAATTGTAAAGACGCAACACGGACATCCATCAAGCACGAATAGTTGTATCTCTGCGCCGTCATCAACGCGCGTCCTTTCCTTGCCCAATCCCTATACTGTGTGTGTTTTCGTGTGTCTTACTTGTAGTGGTACTTCGAGGGCTACGCTGCCGTGCTAAGGAAAAACGCCGTATGAACCTTCGAGAGTTGCCAAATTTCCCCAAATAAAACATGTATTTTTGAAGAGAGTTCTGCAAATGTTTCATTGAAATTTTCAGATATTTTAGATTTAACTGTGAACACAATTATCTGTAAAATTTAAAATAAAAAATATTCAAAATTATCCCAGCAAATGCGTCTTTCATTGAAAAAGATATGTCAACGCACGAATGTTCATACGGTGTTTTTCCTTAGCACGGCAGTAAGTGAGTCACCCAGTGGAAGACAGGAAAGAAGTAGACGGACCTCGTTTTTTAACTTTTCTCCCAAAATGAGCGCTACTTCATTGGCAGCATGGAGCGGAGCATTGCGAGTTCACGCCTCATGCCAGAGCGCCTTCAATTGTAAAGACGCAACACGGACATCCATCAAGCACAAATAGTTGTATCTCTGCGCCGTCATCGACGCGCGTCCTGTTCCTTGCTCTATATCAATGTTGTGTTTGTTCTCGTTAGTGTCATCTATGGGCGCTCCTCGGGCTACGGAGCAACAGAGCCGGTGATCACGGGACGTAATCGGGCTTGGTTCCCGACTTCGTTTCATCAATTTTCAAAATATATTCTGAGAAGGACCAGCAAAAATGACACGAAATTTCGGTCCACGATTTTAAAAAAGAAAGAGGCGACGGGAAATTTACAACGACGCGAACAGAACCTGATTCCGTAATTTCACCATCGGTATGAGAAGAGCATTTGGTAGGACCTGCAACGTTGGTTGTTAGCATACATATTACTTCTGTCATGCTAGATATGCGTGGTGGGTTACGATGGAAAACATTCTGACGACTGAGCGCGTGAAACACTTTAAGGAGATTCGGGTCTGGGCGTAGTCGAACTGGCGAGTTATGTATAACATCGCTCGAGTCAAAAAACCTTGACAAATTTTCCTTACAAGCGAAAAAAAGACGAAAGCCCTAGCATGAATGTACAGAGTCATATGAAGTGATAAAAAATTACAAAATTTTGCCTTGGAGGAGAAGTAAGAAACATCATATACAGGATCATTCAAAGTCACGCACCACTGGCCATGAAGGAGGTGGCCACTTTAAATTTTTGGGTGAACCCCCCCCCCCCTCCCCCGGAGGGAATCGAAATCTGGAAAGTACCTAAACAAGTTTCCCTCTACTGCCGTGCTATGAAAGAATGCCGTATAAGACATCAAGCACAGAAGGAGAAGTTCCCTGCACCCGAGAAAAAAACTAAAAAAAAGGAAAAGGAAGCAAATGAGAAAGCGACAGCCTACGTGCAAAACCACGCACTTATCTCTGTTTGCAACGTAGCGGACCTATCATACTTTACTTTTACTTGTAAAAACTAGTCAACGTAATTTTTGGAAAACTTCCATAATTCTTCTTCATGATTGGCGGGCAGAATATCTTCCGTGTAACTCTCACGTTATGAACTCAGCCTGTTTCTCTTAGAAAAATAAAACAACAGCGGAAATTTTGAAACACCGCAATGGAGATACGTGGTTCCGCACTTGGGCCATCGATGAATCGCACAGCAGCTCGAAAACAACCGTAGCGGAGCACTGGACGAATCACCTTAATACGAGGCGACAGATGCTGCCGATGCATGCAAATTCACCATGGGGATGTTTTGGGTGGCATTGCCCTGCTACTCGACGAAGAGTCAGAAGAGCTTGGCGATACATCGATTGATCTGCCATTTAAACCCACGGAAGAGGATCGGTAAACAGGGTAAACCTCGATAATCGATTCTTGGTCACGGCTTCAAATGGGGAAATATCGATAATCGATCCTCGTGCTTCGCTACTGGTTCGAATACGAGTCGGATCTTTTCTCCCGAAATCTTCGAAGGTCAATAACCGCGAGGTACGGTTTCGAGAGGCTTCCCGTTAATTGAGGCAGAAAAATCGACAAGACATCGTATTGCAGGGGGTTGAGACGATATTGAAAATATGCGCATAGAAATGTGACGGTGATATGATGGCTCAATTTCCACCTGCCACAGTCGTGTGTCGCCTCGTGCAATGGTTCGTTCACCGATCTCACCTTTGGCTTTCGGCGTTTCTTTTCTCGTCGAAAATCCGATCGACAACATGGATTCAGTGGTCCGAAAAAAGCAGTGAAAACCTTCCTGCCTGAAATTCAAACGGCATCTAAAAGCAATTACAGATGCACAATTCATAAGACCTGTTGGGACCTGGAGAGTAGGTCCGGTCTGCCGAGTGTTCGTCAAACGTTTTTTGAATTAAAATTTCTAACGGTTATAGCTGATTTCTTAGAGATTCTGTGAGTGGCAATATAAAATATGAAAATTCTATATAATGATCTTAAAAGTATAATTATTATTATTAAAAGAATCGTTGCATTACTTACAGATCAGTTAATAATTGCCTTAAGTGAAAAAAATTCGACGGAGGCGCTCACATCGAATATATCCATGAAAGTGATTCCGCAAGTGCACCCCCCCCCCCCATTTGCGGGTCGAAGTGGATGAGACGGAGAAGCAAATTGTATTCTCAAGCAAGACCTTTCGGCTCCCAAAAAAAAACCCGTCACTTTTATGACATTGTTTTTCGAGAAACAAGCAATGGAGATACATCATGGCGCTCAAGTAACCTCGTCGTTATTCTGTCTGTTTCCTGTACATCACATTAAATTTGCAGTTTACGCACTTTTCCGAATTATGAATGAATTGTTTTTAACCAAGGTTTTTTAAGCCTCTGATGAGTTCAGAAAGACGATTCAACTTGTGGAAAGAAGAAAATCACGCGTTTGTAACTTTTTTGTAAAAAATAAAGGTCGTCGTTTCGCTCCGTTTTCACGCGTAGGATGTACAAATTACTGTGGGTCGCGCTACCATTTGGTGGTAGCGCGGCGCTTTGGGTGGTCAACTACGGAACTAATGTTTCGATAGGTGTCAATTTCTGCGAGCTATTTGAATTTTGCGTGTTTGCGTTTTTCTGTTGGTGCGAATTGGTGCCGAGAGGTTTAATTTTATGCGAGTTTGCGTATTTTTGTTGGTGTGAATTGTTTCTGAGAAGTTCTATTTTTCGCGTAAGAATGGAATCTTGTGAAAGTTGTTTGTTGAGAGTGGTGGACGTGACAATTTTAACTTTAAGTGAAGATGAAGTCAAAGATTTTTTATTGAGACATGGTATGATCGCAAAAACTGTTATTTGTCCAACTTGCAGCTCTGAAGTTCGGTTCAATTGGACCGCAAAGAACTATCGATGTCAGAAAAGTTACACATATAGCAATAAGCATAAAAAAAAGTGTAATTTTCAGCGTTCCATTTTTAAGAATACCTTTATAGCCGGTCTCATTTGTCCGCGGAAACAATTTTAACGTTCATTGCATATGCAGTGCATCTACCACCACCACCACCACCCCCCCCCCCCTTCCCGCGTCCGCACTGAATGTGGTGTCAGGTGTCGGGTAATTCAAAAAAATTTCTTTCAATCGTATTCATGTAAATCCATTTCTTCATTTTAAATCTTCAACATGCCATAAGTTATGTGATCGCGCCGTGTGGTCCATGTTGGCCTCGTGTCGCAGGAGTCAAAATTTAAGTTTTATAACCGTTTTATTGAGTTTTAATATTGTACTTCCAAGTGTTTTATAACTTAACCTGTCCTAATGTCATTTTATGTCCTAAATCCCTATCCTATGTCGTCTTTCATGGTCATGAAACCATTGTCCGTCTATTCCCTGTGCCTCTCACTCAAGAAGACCCGTCTCAAAGTCCAACTTTAATCGCGAAATAGTCCACACGTACTACGTTTTGCTCTAGCTAACCTCTTTTGTTGCCTCGTGGCGTTTTTCCCTTTTTTTTCTTGTTTCTTTCTTTCCTCCTACGATGATGTGATAACTGTGCTTTAGTTAGTTATTCTAGATAGTGCTTGTTTCTTTCGTTCCTCCTACGATGATGTGATAACTGTGCTTTAGTTAGTTATTCTAGATAGTGCTTTTCTATCTTTTTAGTTCTTTTCGTTTACTATGTAACCTGCTATAATCGGTTTCGTCAATGGATCCCTCAGATCCGCCCGGTGACCCGGGATTTGATTTGTCCCGGGGAATGTCATTTTATGTCCTAACTCCCTATCCTACGTCGTCTTTCATGGTCCTGAAGTCATTGTCCGTCTGTTCCCTGTACCTCTCACTCAAGAAGACCCGTCTCAAAGTCTAATTATGAGCAGGACGACCGGGAATTCTTCGGTGATTTTTTAGAGAAGGAAACTGGGCAGATTGCAGAAGAGGATGAGGCAGGAAAAAAAGAGATTGACAAACTAAAGGAATTATTGGCAGGATCCCACATCAAAATTGACATTGATGAAGTAAATAGTCTATACAACTTGGCCGGGTATGTGGCAAGATCAGTGTCATTGCATGGTATAGTGCGCCCTGCATGATAGGGCTGTCGTAGGCTGCAGGCAGATTATTTTCCGCGTCAATATCCGAGTCGATAAGTTAGCAACCCACAGATAACGACTGAAATGAGAATTTGCAGGGGTCTGAAATCTGCTGAATTTTGTGTTGAAGTTGAAACTATACTGACCGAACAGAACACGAGGATACCCTCGGTTCATGAATTGAAGTACTTGTCTTTTAGCACCAAAAATAGTTTTCCTACACTAACTTCTTCACCTACTTTGCAGTTTTGTGTGTCTTAATTATTTTCCATGTGACTAATGTGACCATGTGTTCCATGTGACTAATCTGAGACATTTTCATCCTTAAGTCAGGAGCAAACAACACCTGATGATGGAGGATTAAGTACTCCGAAATGGCCATCGTGACAACTATCTGAAGTTCCACTACTAAGTGGCGAATGTGTGATCGAGGGTAAGCTTCCACTTCCGTTTTACCTGTGTACCTCGATAAAAATGACTACTACCACATTATTTAATTATTTTCATTTTTTCTAGTTAAGTTGGTGTGTTTTCGTTCACACTGACTCAATTCCTCCCGATGCAAGTATGCGTCAACTTTTTCCTACACTAACTTCTTCACCTACTGTGCAGTTTTGTGTGTGTCTTAATAATTTTCATTTTTTCTAGTTGCTGCGTTTTCGTTCACACTGATTCAATTTCTCCCGATGCAAGTGCGTCAACTTTCGCCGGCGGAAGCCCCACCAGAACCGTTCGGGTGGGCGGAAGGCGCTTTGAGAGGGGCTCAAAAGGGCGGGAAACGGGGTCAGGCGGCTACTGTGCCATGGACTCACGTACACGCGGGGCCGGGAGAACTAATGAGCGGCACGTCAGTACGTCACCACGTCACGGGCGACGACGGGACGGAGACGGACCTGAGGCGCCACCGATGACGTCACTACCAACCCCCCCCCCCCGCGTCGCACGTGCATCGACAGACCTACCGGATACATCCGGCGCAGCGGCGGGCGAAATTAATTCTCCTCCTAAAAGGTGCTCGCGGACGCCGCACAGTGGGTCGAGTCGATCAAAGGGGTCGCACATGAAACTTTTGACTAAAACCGTAAAATTTAACGTTCATTTCCTGACATTTTCAACTTTAAGGGGTGCCTCTAGAAGTAAATTTCACGATGAAACCAACAGAACCACTTTTAGAACCTCAAAGTTTGGTAAAGACGGAGTTATAAGCGTTTAAAGTTTCCGAATTTTCTCGGACGTCTCCCGTTGACTCGACCCATTGTGCGCCGGGAACGTTGAACCCCATTAGATCGTCCATTTACGGCGCCGGCTTCGGGAAAGAGCACTCGCTTCGGTCCGCTCGAAATTCGTTTAAGCTCTAATTTTAAAAGGGGATCGGTTCATCTGCCTATTCCACCTACGACCGAAACGGTCCGGTAGAGCTCTCGCATATGCCGCGAGTGTATAGGGATGGGCAAGGGGAACGCTCGATAAGCTTTTACTTCACAGGGAAAAAAAAACATTGGATCCAGAGTCCGGACTCTTGAAAATATTGACAAGAAAAAATACTCTTGATTCAATCGGGTTTAAGCTTAAATCAAAAACCAAGCCTCATAATTTGCGCGTTTTCCCTTTTGATTCAGGCAAAAATCTGATTGAATCAAGAGAATTTTTTCTTGTCAATGTTTTCAAGAGTCTGGACTCTAGATCCAATGTGTTTTTTTTTTCTAGTGTTGTGCGGCACAAGTCGGAGGAGGGGGGAGAGCTATTTGGACCGATTTTGTCAGAAAAGAACCAACCAACGATTTCGAAAAAAATGAGTTGCGAATTATTTTGAGTTCCACAAGTTGCTTACTTTCTCTTGCCAAAATCTGAAAGTCATAAAAAAGATAAAAGTTTGTGAAAAGAGAAGGCAAAGTTATTTATATGCATTGATCCTTATACAGGAATGAAACTTCAAACCTCTTTTCCTCAGTTACAACTTAATGTGGGTTATTGCCTCGTTCTGAGGAACTAGGTCCGTTTGGAAATTGTTATATTGGGGGGGGGGGGGGGTGCTTCCCTCCCTGCCTCCCTTCAGGGTCGAGAGGTCGTGACTCCCCGAAAAATTTTCTCCCTCGATAATTAGTAAGACACTGCCATGTTAAAGAAAAATGCAATGAGCCTTCAGGCGTTGCAAAATTTCCTTCTAAGAAAATGTGTTTCCAGGAAATTTTTTTGATTATTTTCTTCCGATTTTTCGGAAGATTTCGTTCGAAGTTTGATCTGAAAATTTCAAGCAAGAATATTCATTATTTTCTTCAAAAATAAATGAAAGGAGAGGCAACATTCGAATACTCATGCTACGTTTATACTAGGCATGGCAGAACAGCTCAAACCGGAACATTTTAACTCGATAATTGAAGAAGTTACGGCGCACCGAACAATTCTTTTGCCCATCCCGGTATATTTTTGAGGGGTAACTAAGGTGGCTTCGAACGGTATATTGAAATGGGGAGCTACTATTTTAGTTCATCCATAGAGACACTCCTGAAAAACAACTTAATTAGCCCAAAACAATAGTACAAAATAATCAACTTAAAAAGGGACTAGGTCGCAAAAAACAACTTGAAAAACCGGGAAGCTTCGCATCTATTACAACCAGCCCATTTTCAACCGGAAAATAAAACAAGAACAAACAGAAACTTAAAACTGAGCCTCATTGCTGTTAATGTGAGACTGATGATTAGGAAAACATTTGTCTCACAGAACAGCGGTGAGGCTCAGAAATTTTGAGTTTCTGTTAATTTTATTTTCTACTTTCCAGTTAAAAATGCCATTGTCATAGCTGCGAAACGCCCTGGTTTTTTATGTTTTCTTTTGTAGCCCATTTTCAGTGGTATATTATTTAATATCACCAACATCACATTACGATACTGATAGCACATATGAGGTTTCCAAAAAAGGCCCGATAAAGTAGTTTCCTATCGCCAAATCGACGGCCCGAGTGCGGAACCATGTACCTCATTTATTAACAAATGTTTCATAATTAGTTAATACATTTTTAACAATAATGATAAATGTTTTCGCAATTTTCTTTTAATGAGGGGAAACAAACCGACCTCAGAGCTTGAAATTAATGAAGAATATTCTAATTAAAGAGAAGAAAAGTCAAGATTATCAAGGAACTTCGTCGACTAGTTTTCCAGAGAAAAAATAACGTATGACAGGAAGTCTGCAACGTCGCAAACGAAGATACGCTGTTTCGCAAATGTTGTTAGAATGTGCGGAAAATAGTGGTTCATTGATGTAATTGAAAAGATCATTCAAGATGTAATTCAAAAGATCATTCAAGATGTAATTCAAAAGATCATTCGCATTTACGACGCGACTTCAGGAAAAGCCGGATTCGCGATTCAGCTAAGTGTGAGCTCAGACGAAATTCACAAACTACAATGATTCCAAGGTAGCTTTCATAAAGTCTCTTCAATCGATCATGCAGATCATTTCTAAACCTATGAAGGCCGTTATTGGTGAAGGTATGTATTCACGCGAAACCTTCGAAGAGCATTACGATCTCATCTGGGCAGATCACGAAGACGAACATCCGGCCATAGATAACGAACGATGCCGTCAGTCAAACGATGAGGGCTCGCTTGTCGACAGCGAAGATGAACGATTAAATCTTTCAATAGCTCAGGACAATCTCCACTCATATTTCAAATCTATCAGATTTCTTTACGAACATATGGATAATCAAAGCTTAACTTTTGAGGCTTATCGAATTAGATTTGACCGACGATGTTCATCGCACGATCATTTATAATATTCTAGTGGTCCTTGCATCATCTGGAAAGTTGCTTCCGGGCGATATCGCCAATTTGTTCGATCTTTACCATAACAGTAAGATTTCTAGTGAGTCGAACTCAGAGTTCGCTCGTTTCGTCTGAGGCATCATTATTGGATAATCCAAGTACTCTTTCTGTCATTAAAAACAGAGAATGATCTTATAAAATCCTCAGCAGTGTTGAAGTTATAAAGTTTATAACAGTTATTATGATAATAATTATAATAATAACAACAAAAAAATCAGTTTTTTAACTATTCACTAATCCCTCCCACACACACCTCCCGGAACAGTCGAAAAGCTACTCGGTAGAGACATAAAAAGGGGCCAAAATTAACCCTTTTGTACGGGCCCGCAATTCGACCAACAGGACCTGTGTCGAATAGACGCTCATAATGCCGAAAATGTCTCCGGAATTTTTTTTTAGATTGAGACAAAAATCGATAATGCATTATGCGCTGTCCATTATAGACGCTGGATGGAAACAAAATACCTCCACACGTCGAAATCAAAATAAGGTTTAAATGTCATTTTGAAAGTGTATTAATGTAGAATCCCTCGCTTGCGACCGAAATGGCTGAATGGAGAACTTGCATACGGCGGAAATTTTCGAATCGATCAACTATAAATAGGAGTGTAGTGAGGAAATCGATAGTGCATTAGATGGTCCATTGATATAGCGCTGAGTTCAGAGAAGGTCATTTGCATACCCCGAAATCAAAATTCAGTTAAGCTCTAACTTTAAAAGCTCATCAGCGTTCTACCCACCTCACCTTCGAAACGGCTGGACGCAACTCCTACGCACGGCGGAAATTTTTGTATCGATATCTATTTTTATAAAATTTCGAGAGAGAGACAATAGTGCATTATACTCCCCGTTCATGACGTTCAGTTGAAAAAAAGGGCACTCGCGTATGCCGAAATCAAAATTCGATTAAGCCCTAGCTTTCAGAATCGACGTGCCTGTTAATTTCGCGTACGTGCGAACTGGCTAGGCGGAGTTCTACAGGGTTATTCAAAAGTCACGCACCACTGGCCATAACTTTAGTTCTAATCAAGATATCGATTTGCGGTTTGTGACGTTTATTCTCATACTGAGAAGGAAAATTTTTTGGGTAGTTTTCAGTTTTTGACTCCCTTTCGGGGGAGGGGGGGGGGGGCGAGGTGCAACTCAAAAATTTCGAATGGCCACCCTCGTCATGACCAGTGGTGCGTGACTTTTGAATAACCCTGTATCATAAACTGGGGAGTTTGGAGTTGACCATCTATTTTTATGTGAAATTTCTCGAGAAAAACGATGGTGCATGCGTTGAATCGTTAATTAACGTCGCTGGGATCGGAAAAGGGCATCTGCACAGGGCGAAGTTGAGATAGCGTCCCAAAAAAGGGCCTTTTATTGCTCCTTTTCTGGGAATCCGGGACACATGGCTGAAATGAATCTCGTGATGAGACGAGCCTCCGGTAATAATTTTAGCTTCAGTTCGGGGCTGGTTTTGGTAGTACAGCATTGCAAAATGTACATTGCGGAGCATAAATCGACGGTGAAACTACCGAACCACGTATCTCGGTTTGCGACGTCGCAGACTTCCTGTCACACTTGATTTTTTAAATGAAAAACTACTTAACGTCCAGTCTTGAAAATTTCTGTGATTTTTCCTCTTCGTGTGGAGAAAATTCTGTGAAAATTTCAAGGACTGATATTGATTTGGTCTACTTCAAAAAAATAAATTGCGAGCGTAAATTTTTAAACACCGCAAACGAGATACGTGGTTTGGTAGTTTCACCGTCGAAATGTAGAACTGTATGAATACTTGAGGCGGGGACCTCGCGATACCGCACCGACAAAACCAACGTTGAGCTTCAGTTCGGAATTTTAACTGCGACTCTTCTCAACACGAGGTTTCATTTCAGTTACACTTCAGCGAATTTCTCGGGTTCCCGAAAAACTTATTACACTGAGAAAAAACTATGGTTTATAAACCTATTAGAGGTAAATATGGAACACCTATAATAGTCGTAAATAAACTAATGATTCTCGGTCTGTGAACCATACTAAGGTCTCTGTACCTAATTAAGGTACATGTACCATAACTAAGGTATATGTGCTATTATTATATGTAGAGGTACTACTATTAGTGGTGTTCCATATTTACCTCTAATAGGTTTATAAGCCATAGTGTTTTCTCAGTGTAGGAGGATCTTTGTCTATGCTATGATTATTAAAGCGCACGAGTATTCTGCCTATTTCAGCTGCGCCCAAAATGGAAATTGGTGAATCAAACTCACGCCAGTGGCAGATATTTTCAATTTACAGTTCTCACGCTAATTATGTTAACATTTAAATACTTCAAAAAAGAAATTGGTGCCGGAGTTTCTTTGAAACTCGAACTGAAAAATAAGCTTGCCGGGTTGAAAAACCTTAACTTCGAGAGCTTCCTTAAGCTCTGGTGTAGATTTTGCAGGAACAAAGCCATAGACGAAGAAGACTACGGGAATATTTATCGATCATATTGGTGGAAGCGGGTTGTTGCAATAAACAAATGAGTTAAGTAATAGACTCTCTAAGGGTAACTTATGTGAGACCCTTCAATAAGTACCATCTTTTTCCCCTAGTCTATAAAAACAACCCGTTTCAACTTTTGTGAGACCCTTCAATAATCTATTAAAACAACCCGCTTCGACCAATAAAATCGCTCAATTTTTTCTTCGACTTCTTTTGTCTATCACTTTATCTGTCAATTTCATTAGTCAGCGATACCATCATTAATGACCGCACACATGAAAAAGGACCATACTCCGCAAAAGGCCCAATTGAATATATAAAATGGACGTCTTTCTGCCAAACAGAACTATGTGCATCAAGACAAGAGCCATGAGACCTATAATGATACAAGCGTAACAGGGCTCACGTCATGATGCACATAATTCCGATTGGCAGAAATAAGTCCAAATGAAACACCATACAAGGGCGTTTTATAGACTATTTGGGGCTAAGAGGCCTGCACAAGGTTGCCACAGAATTTGGAGAATAAAATTCCATAACAATTGAAGATATGCCAGAGGGTTAAAAATGCGTGAATAGAAATAGTTTTCAGGCAAAATTTGACCGAAAGCATATAAAGATGACTTCACAATTTTTCCCGAACATTTCCTTCTTCTTCCCTGATGACATTCCGCTAGGTTTTTCCTGACTTTAAAATTCCCTGACATTTCCCGGTATTTCCTGACTGTGGCAACCCTGCCTGCAGCGTACTCAAGTGCACGGACCTTAAAGTCCCATTTTCGTGGAAGCTTCGGATCCCCACTGCTGGACGAGAAATCATTTTTGCCGCGGCATCGTGCTCCGAGCAAAATGAATCTCAATTCTAGTTCCGAGCGAAGTCTCGCCTTAAGAGCCATGAAGCGGACATTTTTATTGACCTGTTGCGCCAGCCGCGCCGCTCTGGCTGCGACCCTTGACCAATTTAAAAGCCATGTTTGACGCTGAGCTCGAAGCCCCGCTCTCCGACGAAAAATCGCATTCCAACGAGTAAAGCCCTTTCGCCCCACGTGACGCATTGTGACCGCGCCTAACTCTAAAGCTCGCCGCACAGCGGGCTGATTGTTGAAATTCATAGACAACACTGGGAAAAGAAAACACATTGGATCTAGAGTCCAGACTCTTGAAAACATTGACAAGAAAAAGGCCTCCTGATTCAATCAGATTTTAGCTTAAATCAAAAGGAAATCCGCTCAAATTAAGAGGCTTGGTTCTTGATTTAAGCTTAAATCTGATATTGAATCAAGAATATTATTTCTTGTCGATGTTTTTAAGAGTCTGGACTCTAGATCCAATTTGTTTTTTTTCCAGTGAAAACTATAGACAAAGAAGACAAAATCGATGTGGAGGGGTCCTATTGGTGGAAGCGGGTGGTTGCAATGGACACAGGAGGTAGGTAATAGACTAACTAATGACACTCCACGAGAGACCCTACGGTTAGTCCATCATTTTCTCCCTTCGTCTATAACAACCACCAATTTCAACCAATAGGATCCCTCCTTTAGCCCTTTGCCTTCTTTGTCTATCCCTCCGTCTATAAATTTCAACAATCAACCCGCTGCCGTGATAGTGAAGAGAGCCGTAAGAATCATACTTTCAAAATCGGGGTTCCTTCAAAGATCGTTTTATCTCTTTCAGATTAAATCACTATGAGACAGCCAAAACATAACGATTCGTCTAATTTGTATGAAACGAAACATTTTAATAAAACAACCGTAACTACCGCAAGTGTTCAAAAATAGATGCTGTTTCCAGAGAAATCACCCACTGGAAGAGTTATTCCACCCGACACAGTGGCGATGTGTGAACTATCAATTATCGATATTTCCCCATTTGAAGTTATGGCAGTGAATCGACATATCAAATTGTCGTTGTAAATACCTTGTACATCCATCAAATTTCATAGGTTTAAATGGCATATCAATCGATTAGAAAATTAGACGAGGAAACTAATCAGGTCCCTTTAAGGTTCCTACGTTTTGTACCCATGCGAATCAAGTTTTCAAAAACACCACATCAAGTCCGACCCTCCAATGACCTATTACCCCCCTCCCTCGTGACAACCACTCGTTTAAACCGATGAGCTCACTCAATTTATCGCTTGTTAATTTGATGTCAATCGTCCACCCTTATGGTGCTAGGCAATGTGAAATGATCAGTAAATTTTTTTTCACTAAAATTACAAATTCAGGTGTTCATTTCGTCAAAATTTAAATTTTAAGGAGTGTTCCCTAAAGACAATTTGGCGAGAAAATCGAACCAGTCTCTTTAAAGCTTCTACGTTTTGTACTAAGGCAGATTCAAGACTTGAAATTCCCACATCAAGTCCGACCTTCCGTTGACTCGTCCACCTGTGCGCCGCGGGATTGGAGTAAAGCCGCCTTCCTTTATTCGTGCTCCTCTATTGTTGTCTCGCCACTTGAAAATGAGGTGCACAAAGCTCGAAAGGATTTTTCGCATTTTTTTGTCTTTGGAAAAATGGGCCGAGAATGATTCGAGAGATAAATGCGTATAATTCCCGCTTTCACGGTAGCAGGCAAGGCCAGCTCATGAAGTATGAACGTGAAAACGTGATCGTCGTTCTAATATGCGTCTGCCAAATTCATACTAGTCCTCAACAAAGACTGAGTTCACTGGAAAAAAAAAACACATTGGATCTAGAGTCCACACTCTTAAAAACATCGACAAGAAAAAATACTCTTGATTCAATCAGAATCTAGCTTAAATCAAGAACCAAGCCTCTTAATTCAAGCAAAAATCCGATTGAATCAAGAGTATTTTTTCTTGTCAATGTTTTCAAGAGTGTGAACTCTCGATCCAATGTGTTTTTTTCCGGTGTTGTAGAGGAAGGAACCAAGTCACATCCAGGTTGAACCGAGAAAAACAGGTTTATGTTGAAATTCATTTTGCAGTCCCGAACGAAGATTTCTGGATCAATTTAGAAACAACGTAAGTGCCACTTGTTTCCTTATGTACATAAGGTGAGCCAGAATTCGTAGTCCTCTATTGCAAAATGACGTACAATTATTCATCGATAAGACTCAGTTGAGAACGATTTGACGGTCAATCGATCAATGATGATTTTACGATACTTTCATTAGAATTTCCGAACAGCACATCACACTGTAGTGCATCAGGTATTAGCACACACAATGGACCACTAGACAAGGTACGAATTTAAGCATTCTGATACATGTTTCTTGATCAGAATTTCACGTAGAATACGATTCGCGCAACGAAAATTACTGAAACCAACTCCTGACGGAGATATTAACATTTTTATTTCACATTGGTTACGAGGAATTTGAACTGCCCGCTCACAAAAAACTCAAAGCTCGACGTGAGTCAAATCGCGCACTATAACGATTTCAGCAAGCTTCTCAATCGAGCGATGTTCATCTCCCACCATGTATTTATCAAACTATCAGTAATTTGCTATAGCTTAACCAAAGCGTCAAGATTGATGGTTGTGAGATTTTTTTATCGCAGAGACTTTCACGATAACGTTAAGCGCGCGATGTGAATCACGTAGAGCATTGAGTTTTCATGAGCGGTTGGTTTCAATTCACGCACCAAGAATCATTAAATATCTTCGGAAGGAGTTGATTTCGGTAATTTTCGTCGTGCGCATCGTGTTTTACGTAAAATTTTGGTGAAGAAACATGTATCAGAAAGCTGAAATTCGTACCTTGTCTAGTGGTCTATTTGGAGCGAGTTGTAGATTCGCACTGCTTTCCTGAATTTTCGCATTCTGGGACTGCGATAGCTACGCGTTGTATCCGCGCTCCAAGGGGCGTTTCACGGGATTTTTCCCAAGTTCGAATCGCAGGAATGAAACTTCTGGGCTTTTTCCCATTAAACAACACAAAAAAAATTATTCTTCCTCTTCTTTTAAAGTCGTTCCTGGGACTCCACGGTGAATCTTGGTTGGCACTGTGATTAGCATTGACTAACACAATAATTTACCCTACTTCGCAAGTGAGATTTTTCCCGGGGACAAACCCCATGAAACGTCCCGTGGAGAAAAGGCCCTAAGAATTTAAGATAGCTTTTTCTCGAAACTGCGTCTTGTGAAATTCGAACTTCGAACTCCAAACTCCATAACACCGCTTGTGTGCTCAATGGGCCTGTTGCAAACTTTTGCTACAGCAAAAATAAGAGTTGTTCCTTACAGATAGTGTCTCAAAACGACAATGAGCGCATCGGCAAACTCTGAAACCTATTTTCACTATTTAAGTAAGAAATTACACTTCATCTAGCGTTGAGAGTTAACTGATTACTTCACACGACCAGTTTATAATTTTAAAAGTCGAAAATTAAAAAAAAAATTGCACGATCTAGTTTCTCCGCCAGGAAGTTCTCCCCCTGCCTGAAATTGGTCACCACCCGCCCGCCGGGAGAGCCGCGACGTGCTGCCAGCGCGAAACGCCTACAAACCTAAGGGGATACTTCACGCATTGCGCAATGCGTGAAGTATCCCCTTAGGTTTGTAGGCGTCAGTGGGCGTTTCAAGCCGGCAGCACGATCGCGGCGCGCGCCGCAGCGTGCCATCAAATTCGTAGTCAATTTTTCGTCAAATTCGAAATTAGCGACTCAAAAAACATCTGTTACGAAACTCTCGTGATCTTTCAGTCATTATATAACTTATTTCTTCCTATGCTTGAGTTTTGGACCATAGTGCGTCGCGGGTGGGTGGCGCGGCGGCTCCTGAAATTCTCCCTGTGCTCATCCGTAACTTCACAATTTTTTTTTTTTTTTTTTTCATTTGGTCTCGTCATTTTTTAGGAGGATTTTTAGGAATGGGCCGGGGTGGCTACCGCCACCTAGAATCTGCGTAAGAAATTCGCGTTTTTTTTGAGATTCCCGCTTCAAAAAGGATACCACAGCACAGTTATATATTTCTTTAGCGGAGTCTTTCCATTCAATCCCTGCTCAACAAGGCCCACGCTTTCGCGCACAAGTTGAGGAGAGTACGAGGTCAATCAAGACAGATGTCTATCACCTCGAGAAAAATGTTAATGTATACACGCCGATTGTTATCAGGTGATTAGAATCATCATCCCATCACATGTGTTTTGGCGGATTGGCGTTGGCTACGTTCAATATTGCGTGGTATATCCTTGTGAGCAGGGGTTGGATGGAATGACTTTTCTAACGCTATTTCAGTGCGAATGACGTGAAAAAATTTACTTTTTTAAAACAATTATGTTCGGTTATTTTCAAAATCATTATGTTTAGTTTGAAGGCTTAAATATGTTAATATTATAGGAGAAAAGAAATAACAGAAGAACATTTTCGTCTGATAATCAATTGAAAATATTCATCACCCATGCTGTTAAGATTTGTAATCGAGTGTACTCTTTCAGTGGAAGTTAGCGTTGGGCGTTCAGCGCTTCTTCCGACTGACTTTCAATAAAAGTAAGATCAAAGACGTTCCAGAGAAAGACGAGGCAACCGCAAGGGAATCGTGAATATGATTTGAGGGCGGCACGTGTTTCACCTGAGGGCGTGAGAAATTCGAATCTGCCTCTCTAATTGATTTTCCACTTTTATCAGACTTTTCATAAGTTTTCGGGCTCCCTTCTTCGACCGAGGGAAAAATAATGAACAGGTACCGTGGAGAAAGTCTCGTGAGCACTTCGCCAATATTACACGATGTTCAAGTAAAATATTACATTCTAATACTGCGAAATAATCCTTAGTAAATCGCTCGCATATACATTCTTTTCGGCGGGAGATGTGTTTTAACATATTATCGTCACCTTCCGGCCAAAGTATCACAAGCGCCATGCAACGTTTCAAAATTTCGACCGTTATTTACTTCTTATACCGAGAAAGTATTCAACGAAGCTGTCCGAAAAGTTCACTGAATTTTCTTTGTTCTGTCGATAAATTCAGTGAAATTTTCAAATAGATTCAACCAACAATTCTTCTCTGAAAAATAATACAATGGCGGCGGAAATTTTGAAACGTCGCATGCCGCTTGTGATACTTTGGCCGGAAGGTGCCGTCATTTCATCGGATATCACAAGCCATATTATCAGTCCTACTATGGATCCTTGAGCTCCTCCGGATGTTATAATTACTTTGAAGTCTTCGAAGGTTAAATATCTTTCACTAAGATATGATTTGGGTATTTTAATTAGATATTTAGGCACCTTCCTACTTTCATTTGTAGCTATAAAGTTAACCTAATTGACAGAATTGAAAGCATTACTACATCTAGGGATTATGGCGCATGCTATATTTTATTGGTTTTAATAGGGTCATTGATATGTCTTTGGTATAGTTCCTGGATCTTTTTCATGGCGTCTATTGTTGATCGCCTTTTTATGACTCCAAATTGTTGCACTGCAAACTTAAATTTTCAACTAGTCTCTTCCACTGGCGCGGCGTGAATTGCGATATATCGATTGTTATGTCACTTAAACCTACGGTAAAGAATCGATTTTTAAGGTGTTCGCTGCGAACACCTTGTTTATCGATCCTTTTCCATAGGTTTAAATGGGAGATTAATCTATTCATCGCAAAGCACGCCACGCCAGTGGCTTCTCCCGTGTTTGTTCGACATTACAAGACAAATCATCAGAAACTGTGCAAGACACACGGGCCTCTCAACCTCATCTTCCTCCGGAAATAATGACTGAGGGAAGGACAAAAGAGCAACATGAAAACTGGACGGCACTACTTAATAAAAAGATAGCCGAGCGTGAAGCACATACAAAAAACGCCTATTCGTATCGAAAAATTAGTAGCGTATACGTCGTTCCTGAAACAAGCCCAGAAAATTGGTACTATTTTCATGAGATTGCTCGAGGATATCCACACCAAGTGCTCCTAACTCCTCAAAACACATGTACCGTCAGAAGGCTTTTTCTATTTACCTGGTGGCAATTAGAGTTCTGTCTGCAGGATATTTACTCGAGGTAAATCTTTATTCATGAGCAACTGCATATGAAGCGTGGTTGCCGACATCGCGAGCAGCAAGTCGATTGCAGAATCGTTATCGAATGGGGTTGATCGATAAATCCCTATCTTGACCATGCAATCTATCGAAATCGTTTTTAAATAGAATCGTTATCGAATGACCTTGATCGATAAACCCCTATCTTGGCCATGCAATATATCGAAGTCGTTATCGAATGACCTAAATCCCTATCTTGGCCATGCAGTATATCGATTTTCATTCGATAACGATTCAACAATCGACCCGCAGGACCGGTTCAAGATACGTGTTTGGGCTGGCATAATTCATAACAGACTCGACAGTCCTTTTTTTTAACCAGAGACTGTAAATGCCAAGAACTGTCTGGATTTCTCAGACACCAAGCACCACGAAATTTTAGACGAGTTCAACATGTACCAGAAACAAGACTTTTGTTTTTAGCGAGACGGATGCCCAGCCCACTTTGCTCTTGAGGTGAGGAATTGGTTAAATAAAAACTGGTTAAGTAAAAACTGTCTCGATAGGTGAGTTCGCAGCGGTTCTGCAAACGATTGGCATGCGATGCTGTATCAACTGGCCTGCTCGAGGCCTTGACCTAACACCGATGGACTGTTTGGTCTGGGGAGCCCTTAAACAGATTGTTTACGCAGAGCAAATCACGGCTCTGTCAACTTCGCGTCAAAGAATTAGGTATCAAGGCTTCTCACAAAATCACGCAACAACAGATTCGAGCATACAAGCCAAATCATTAAGACTAGCACATGAAGAAGTGTGGTATTAACGCTCAAATCTGCCTGTAGCTATAAATGAAATGAACGGTACTTGTGAATCTATTCCCGTTCGATGTTTTACTGTCAGGTTTGAAACTGCGCTGCTGATAAATGAATGAATTTGTTCGTACGTTCAGTGTTACAGATTATTCCAATGTGAATTAATAGGTTTCTTTTCTCACTAGTAAAGTTTTCCTGATGTATTTTAATTGATTTTTGTGATTATGTTTTGATTTTTTTGTATTTCCCTTCCGGGCATTCAAAATATGATCAAATTGTCATGTAAGTACCTTTGTAAGGAGCTGTTGAAATACCTACTATTTACTAACATTTATGCACGTGTCAGTAAAATTGAATGAGAAGTAAAATTGAAGGTAGACAGCCCTAGTGAAAAGGCGTGAATATTATGCCTTAACATGGGTAGTACACGCCTGCCCACAAAATTCTTCAATAAATAAATAAAATTAATGATAACTGGATCAGTCTTAAAACCTCCTATAATATTGCAGGAGGCGTTGCAAAATGATTCCGCGGGGATGAGTGTTCTTGCCGCGTCGTAATCCCCCGAATAAGAGATCTACACTGCCATGCTAAGGAAAAACGCCGTATGAGCCTTCAGACGTTGCCAAATTCCCTCCAAAAAATGTTAATTATCTGGAAAATTTGTGAATATTTTCATTAGAGTTTTTTAGGGAATTTTATTTGTGATCAGATCTAAATTACCTAAAAATTTCAATCAAGAAGATTCATAACGCTCCTCAAAACTGAGCATTTCAATGGAAGAAACTTGGCAACTCTCGAAAGTTCATACGGCGTTTGTCCTTAGCACGGCAGCGCAGCGGTGGTGGGTTCCAGTTTCCTGAAAGGCGAACCGGCTGTTGACAGTCAGAGGTCATTATTTCACCCGAAGACGAAGATCAGCGACCGAGAAAAATCCGAGCTGAGGAGCGCCCACAAAACAAGACAATCCGAACACTTTCGCTGCGAGTTGATGACGCAAAGAGCAGTTGCCACGTTCCGGCCGGAGAGCGCAGAATTTTACGGCCCCCCACTGAAATCACTCCGGGAGTTATTTTCTAACTAAATTAACAGATTAAATTTAAAAATTATAAATTACCATTTACATATTCACTCTGATGAAAACAATTACACTATGTTTATTTTAAGTTTATTTACAAAATAATGATATAAGCTAATTTTTATATACGAGTTTATTTTTTTTTTTATGAATTTTTGTCGGGGGTCAACGCTAAAATTCGCCTGATGATGATTGTTGACTCAAGAATAGAGCAACCCGTTTAACAATCCTGACCTAATTTGCAATAACTCGCCTAGCAAAGTGCTCACCTAGACTCATAAGTCACGCGATTAGGGAAATTTAATATGCTTTTTCACTCAACAAGCTGGTCGTCAACCATCATTACGCGAAAATTAGTGATATCCTAACTAAATTCCTGCCTCACTCTATTACCTCACTTGGGGTCATTTACAAAGGCGCTGCAATATTAACAGAAGCTCCTTCCTTCAGGAGGCCCCTAGAGAGTTTACATTGCGAATAAGGGAGGTTCGAGGAAATCATTGACATCGTAATCAAAAAGGACATTTTTTAAGAATTTAAAAAGGATTTTTCATCAGTATAACTTTGAAAGTAGACCCTTGCAAGGAATTGAAATGATTTACCAGTACAGAAAAAAATAAAAAAATAAGGAAGAGCGCATTCCCGTGATTTTTGAATATTTTAAGATATGTATGTACTTACCTCAACATGTTCAAAACCGGTTGATATTTGTCTTCTGTATTCTTTACTTTTAGACAGATGCAAATCATTGTAATTCCTCGCAAGAGTCCACTTTCCAAGTTGGACTGTTGCAATTTACTCGTATTCCGTCAAAGTCGTCCTCTTCATGATGCTGTGTTAAGAATTATATTAAATCTCCCTTAATCACTCTGTAAACCGCATGGGGCCTTTTAGGAAGGAAACGGTCTGAGGACCGACTATGAATACGACCCTCTAATACACAGTTGTTCGGCAGAAGAATGGGTGTACCTTTTCCGCGATGCACTCGGAAATCGCCTTCAATTTGGAGAGTATACTTCCCGAGCGCCGCCGAGTTCGAATAGTTGTATGACAGATGCAGTTCATTTCTCGCAGGGGCACTCTAAAGTCAAATTTGTTTTTTTACAACTTTACAACGTTCAAATTCGGCGTGCACTGGAAAAAAAGCACATTGGATCTAGAGTCAGGACTCTTGAAAACATCGACAAGAATAAATACTCTTGATTCAATCAGATTTTTGCTTAAATCAAGAACCAAGCGCCTTAATTTGAGCGGATTTCCTTTTGATTTAAGCAAAAATCTGATTGAATCATGAGTATTTTTACTTGTAAATGTTTTCAAGAGTCTGGACTCGAGATGCAATGTGTTTTTTTTCCAGTGTGGAGTATTTGCTTGAGGCTATAGGCAACGCAGGTGGTCAATAATCTTCAACTTAAATGAAACGGCATTTTAACGATTTAAAATACGGTCCTCGATCGTTGGGGCAGGCAGGGTCTTGAAAAGATACACGACGGGTCAGTGACGATTCTTCCTCCATTTAAGTCCATTAAAAATATCGATTTTAGGTGAGGCAACAATCTGCCTCGCGAAAAATCGATTGTTTACATACAATTAGATGAAAGAGAAACACTGTTGCCGACTTTGAAGAACAGCTTCGCCTATTCTTCCTGTTTCCGGCAGGGATTCTTTGAGTTTTTACCGTGAGATTTATTAAATTAACGATGAGGCGGATTATCCGAGGAGCTCGGGCATATTAAATTGGATCGTTTTCAGGGAACTCGACCTACTCCGGTATAATTGAAATCTTCCGGGAAACTAAGCCGCGCCCGAGGGTTTCTTTCTATGAATGTAGAATGCATTTAGCGCTTGTTAACGTTATGCTACCAGAGCAAGACAATCAAGATGAGTTGTTAACGTTGTGCGATAGGTTTAGTCGACGAAAGCTCTGAGCGCCAAACAAATGCATTCATATCGAATTCTAGAACATGTGTCTGAAGATGAACGTGACAACTTTCCCATTGACATGTAAACAGCAAAATCCAAGATGAAAAATTACAAGATTCACCATCTCATAGCAACTACACTGGAAAAAAGAAACACATTGGATCTAGAGTTCAGACTCTTAAAAACATCGACAAGAAAAAATACTCTTGATTCAATCGGATTTTTGCTTAGATCAAGAACCAATCCTCTTAATTTGAGCGGATTTCCTTTAGATGTAAGCAAAAATCTGATTGAATCAAGAGTTTTTTTTTCTTGTCAATGTTTTCAAGAGTCTGGACTCTAGATCTAATTTTTTTTTTCCAGTGTATACCTGCACACCAGAGGGCTGATTATTGAGATTGGTGGACAAAGCAATAGACAAAGAGGGCATAAAGGATATGGAGGGATCCTATTGGTGGAAGCGGGCGGTTGCAATGGACGAAGGACGCAGATAATAGACTAACCAACGGCAACCCACGAGAGGCCCCATCCATAGTTAGTCCATCATTTACCCCCTCAGTCTAGAAGAACCACCCATTTCAACCAATAGGATCGCTCTATACTCCTTATGTCTTCTTGGTCTACAGCTTTGTCTATCAATTCAAATAATCGACCCGCAGAACTGATTAATGCCGATCGTAATCGCCATCAATCCCGAGAAGTACAAGTGCAAATTGAAAAACCTTCTCGCATATGAGAATTTCATGGAATAAATCTCTGCCGTGGCACACTAAAATTGAAACAGTGAGAACGAAAGCACACCAACTCGGAAAATGAAAGCAATCAAGCCACGCTCGAAACTGCACAGTAGATGAAGAAATCGGTCAAAGAAAAAGATTTTTGGTGCCGAAATGTAAACACTTAAGACACTTTAGAGGTCCAAGTTGAAACAGATGCGCTAACTTCAATGACCTTTAAAAAGATTGACACACTTCAATGAAAATTGAGCATTTTCGAGTTACCGAGTTGGTGCGTTTGCGATCTCGCTGATTCAATTCCGGACAGCGAGAGTAAGCCGGAGAACTTTCGAAAGTTGAACTTTAGCGGAGCAGTTTGACAACGGCGCGGAGAGAGATTACAGGGCGGAACAGCCGGAGCGTGACGGGGAGAACAAGAGAAGCTAACTAATGGAGCTGCGTTACGCGCTGCCCCGAAATTATGACTTACTGTGTATAGCTCTGTCCGGCCCAGCCGACTGTGAAAAGAGCAAAGAAAGACGGTCTCCCGATTCGCGATCCCCTCCTCTCTTAAAAAGGTCCCTAACCTTACGCTATATGGACGCATTTCTGCCGAACGGAACTATATGCATTATGACGTGAGCTTTGTTATGCATATATCCTTATGGGTCTCAAGGCTCATGTCTTAGTGCACATAGTTCCGTCTGCCGGAAACACGTCCATATCTCATCACGATGGAGGGCGTGCAGATACGAGTGGTTGCACAAGTTGTTCGAAGCTAGTTTGACAGGGTGTCCGCAAGTTATCGTACTTAACTTTCAGGATCCATTTTCGGTTCAAGATATGACTTTTTTTCCGACACTCATGCGCCGAAAAACGCTTCATGAGTGAGCTATGCGCTTCCAAAGTTGCCATTTTCTTCCTCTGCTGATGTGACTCTTTTATTCAGTCGTAAGTAGCTGAAATTTGGAGGAGGGGGGTATTTGGTGGCGTGCTGTTGATTTTTGGTGTTTTTAAGGACGCACGCTTCGGAAAATGACGTTACGAGCGTTCCCGAATTTGCCTCACTGTCGCCTAAGGTCTATGCTCGATAGACTCAACTTAGTAACTTAGCAACTTAGGAATGTTTGCTCGATTGCACCACACAATGCGTTGCATGTGGAATGAAGATGTTGCATGTGTAAGGGATTTGCGATTTGACCATTGATCCTTCAGTAAAAGTTCGCGAGAAACACCATGGTGCCACTGGTTTTCTCTGAAATCATCTCCCAAGCTCAAAAAAAGCTCTCAAAGTGAGGCCAAAATGAAGGGGATATCCCACCCTACCCTGAGAGTCCACCTCTACATCATAACAAACTCTCCATGCAAGGATAGGGAGCAAATACATTAACAGGGTTCCCGTGTTTTCAGTTTTGGAGTCCCCAAATGAAGTGGCAACCCTACTAATGTATTTGTTCCCTATATCTTTGCATAAAGAGTTTGTTTTAATGTAGAGGTGGACTGTCAGGGTAGGGTGGGATATCCCCTTCATTTTGGCCTCAACTTGAGAGCTTTCTTTGAGCTTGGGAGATGATTTCAGAGAAAACCAGTGGCACCATGGTGTTTCTCGCAAACTTTTACATAAGAATCAGTGGTCAAATCGCAAATCCCTCACACATGCAACATCTCCATTCTTTAAAAATTGTGTATACCTTTGTTGAGGTTACAATTCTCTTTGCTTGAACTCTTTACTGTTTCTACACATTCTGCTTATTTTGTATTTTCACCGGGAGTTGTTTTGACTGCTCGTTCTAATGATGTAATACCCTGCCAACCTGCCTTGGCCATTTTACTTATTCAATTGTTACAGGGTTGCTACAGAATTAAGAAAATGAAATTCCCTAACACATTTCGGTGAAATTCCACTGACAATTGCAGATAAGCTAATTGGTGAAAAGACATGAATAGAGATAGTATTAGGCAAAATGTGTCGTTCGAAACGTCTAACCCATTCTAAAAAGCAAATGAAGGTGACTTGATAATTTTTCCCTATGACATTTTTGTCATTCTACCTGACTGTGGCAACCCTCTAGTTAATCCTTATCCGCTGATGATGACAACGGTGTCATGTTGAAACGTCTGGTACGTGTTTTCCATCTCATAACCGTAAAAAGAGCTTAAGAATCTGAAAATCACCACTAGAAATTACGTGAATAGCGCGTTCGAAAGCAAAAAACAATTTTTTAAAATTAAAGCTAGAAGCTACAGATTTTAAGGGTCTCAGTGCATTTTCTGACGAACGTGACATCAGATGAATTGATCCTGACGCTACATAAATTTCGAATCCACCTACGGGATTGCCTGTAAGACTGCTGGAAAAGCTTAAGCGCAAAATCACTGAACTTGTAATGTTCCATTTCATCTCTCTTGACACAAAATCGGTCAAATGGATTAGTAATCTACTTATTGTGAGGGAAAACGGCAAATACGGTCGTGTCTGGATTTAAAAAATCTGAATAGTCATTTGTCAAATGGTTTTGCGATTCAGTAAATTTTGTACACGAAAATGGAAAAATAAAGGTTATACGTGGATTCAAAGAATCTGAACTGGGTCGTTCAGAGAGATTGCTTTTCAATTCCGTCATTTCAAGAAATAAACCTAAACAGGTGAAACGATTTTCTCAGGGTCGGACGTAAAAGATCACCGAAAAAAAGAGTGAAGTTGATTAAACATTCTGGATATAAAAAGAGTTCGCGAGAACTCACAAAATGGTGAAAGTAACTGATATAGCGATTAATTCAGCGTTTTGTGAGTTCTCGCACACTCTTTTTACATCCAGAATGTTAAATCGACTTCACTTTTTTTTTTTCCAGTGATAGGTTTTGAAGTTGTCGTCTGATACCACTGATTTAAGCGGTTTTCATACCCCCACCGGGGATTGTAAATATTTGTTAACAAACGGCAAAAAAGTTGACTTGCCGATTTGACAAATTTGTGATTATGAAAACATTGACAAAATCGGAAAATCAAAATTCGGAATCTTTTTTCTAATAATTTAATGCTTAAATCAGCAAGACCTTTTCTCCGTGCTTGCTACTTATCCACGACAAAAGAACAGTATTTATAAATGACTAAATTACAGGAGCTCATACAGTTTGAACTACCTTCGTTCGATTACATTCCGTGAATCCTGAATTTCGATGGAAACGCGGACAACCCACGTTCCCTGAGGACCTTTTCACTAAATAATGACTTATAAAACTTTCGACGCTTGATTGAAATTCCCGGAATCGGGACTCGTTATTCTGCTCTAGATTGCTTGGAGGTCTGCCATTCTGCCGCGCTAAGCAAGAACGCCGTAAGAACCACTAGGCGTTGCCAATTTCCTTTCAATAAATCAAGAATTTTCAGGAAAATTCGTGAAAACTTTCTCTTCCGATTTTTCAGAGGATTTTGTTCGAAATTCGATACCTGAAATGTCTGAAAATTTCAAGGAAAAATATCCATACTTTACTTGAAAAATAAATACACTGTTAAAAAAAACGGAGTGAGACTCAGCACAAGCGCGAGTAAGAACGGGCCCTCACTTCGCCGGACCGAGGAGTCACTCCGACGGAGAATCGGCTGGACGGATTTTGGGTGCCGTACGCAAAGAAATCACTCCGACGCCGGACAGATTCGCGGGAGCCGCAAATTTAGGGGTTCGCAGCTAGGGGATGGTGGAAAGGGGTTAATTGTGGAAATAATTTTTGAAACCATGAAAAATAAAAATAATGAAACCATTGGTATGTGATTCAACCGATTTTGAAGTTTAGAAATTTTCTACCTACCTTGGGAATTGAACCCGGGATCTACCTATCACTAACCGACGACCCTACCGATTGAGCTATAGCGAACGATGCATGAAAGCGACGCAAAAACGGTATTTAACGTCGATTTGAACGGGCCGCTAAGATATTTTCAATCTACCTGGATTTGTCCGTGTATTTAGTTTACTTTACTATATTTTTTAACTATATTTTATCGTTTTATTTTGTTTTATTTCCTTGTTGTCTCTATTTTTTCTTCACTCTATTTTATTTTTTCAAGCACTTCCTTTTTTTTTTCTTTAATTATTTACTTCTCATTCCTTTACTTTGTTTTATATTTACTGTGATTTCTTTTAATACTTCATCATGATTTTTTGACTTCAGTTTACTCTTTAAATTCATTCTATCTTTAACATCATTTAGTTGTTTCCCTTATTTTATTTTTTTCTTCATCTCCTTGCTCCCTCTAATTATTTACTTCAATTTAGTCTTTGACTTCATTTTATCATATATTTGATTTACTTTATTTTATTTCTTTTCTATTGTCTCTGTTATACCATAATTTCGACTATTCTATTATTTCGACTATTCTATTATTTTTTCTATTTTTTTCTCTTTAAATTTTTCATTTTCATTCTGAGAGTGGTAGGCTTAAAGGGGAGAAGAGACAGTATATAGCGCTAGTGCGAGCGGTGCCGGACACGGGAGCTGTCAGCATTAGATTTCGGGTGCACTGCAGATTGCGAAACGACGGGTGGCGCGACTGCGGATTGCACAGGAGTTAGGGCGCTCGTATGATGTAAACAAACTTTGGCCGCGGAATTGAAGAATTGAAAATCTCTAAATTGAATCAGACATCTGAGGAACTAACGAACAGCTTGTGAGCTGTAAAAATTGACGACCTGTAATACAGATGGACAAGATTCCAAAAACTCTCTGACTTTTAAAAAGAGGTGGCGGGGGATTCAAAACAAGTTGATGCTGTACATGCTAAAGAAGGTTTTATATATGAAGCGGAAAATTTATTAAAAATGAGAAATTTAGAAAATATTGACTCATCAAAAACTAATTAGCAATAAATGCGCGCAAAAAATGTGCAATAAAATTCCGGAAAGTTTTGCTTTGAGCGCTTGAGTCTATATACGCAGTATAGCAGTCATCTCTTATCGTCAAGTGGTAGCTCTGCGGTAGCGCGTTCGCCCAGTGACCTGACGGGCTCGGGTTCGATTCCCGGGCGCCGCGCCAAATTTTTACGACCGAATTTTATATTCTCACACATTTTCACATCGATTCCCATTTGATACATTAGATCTTAAAACATCAATTAATTTACAACCATCAACGATCAATAACTTCTTCAATTTGAAGTATAATTTTTTTTTTGGGAGGGGGGAGGGGTCACGCGCGCGATATTCTCGCCAATCACTGTACTTTCACATTAGCAGACGACCCGCTCCGCCCCCTCACATCGACATATTTCTCCCGAATGAGTCATGAGTCATGTCGCCCGGTCGTATGAGTCATGATTTTTCCCATCATTATCCAAAAAAAAAAAATCATTATGAAAAATTGTAGCATTTTTAATTTGAATGTTCGTAGTAATTTTTCATTATAATTTTCTGGATAATGATGGGAAAAATCATGACGCATACGGGTGATCGGGAGAAATATGTTGATGTGAGGGGGCGGAGCGGGTCGTCTGCTAATGTGAAAGTACAGTGATTGGCGAGAATATCGCGCGCGTGACCCCTCCCTCCCTCCTCCCAAAAAAAAATCTATACTTCAAATTGAAGAAGTTATTGATCGTTGATGGTTGTAAATTAATTGATGTTTTAAGATCTAATGTATCAAATGGGAATCGATGTGAAAATGTGTGAGAATATAAAATTCGGTCGTAAAAATTTGGCGCGGCGCCCGGGAACCGAACCCGAGCCCGCCGAGTCACTAGACGAGCGCGCTACCGCAGAGCCACCACTTGACGGTAAGAGAATGCTGCTATACTGCGTATATAGACTCAAGGGCTCAAAGCAAAACTTTCCGGAATTTTTTTGGGGTGTTTCTGGGGGGCATTGGAAAAAACAAAAAAATACGGGTCAAATAAATTCATCCAAAGAATTCGTACGAATTTTTTCAGCCCGATCGGAGGCGGCAGCTTGGGAAGTTCCCCTTGTTAGGGTGATTAAAATACAGGAGGAGAAAGGTAAGGCCTTGTCGCTCCACGGGACGTTTTCATAGGATTTGTCCCAAGTTCGAATCGCAGGAATAAGAAAGAAAAAAGTAAAAACATTTAGAGCGAAAAGAATCACTCTCAAAAATGGGCAACCACTGTTTGACCAGTTATTCCGATTAATCAGTTCACTGCCCCTTCTTTTATATCGACACAATTCCCCTTTACCTGCACTTCTCTGTGATATACCGTTAAAAAAAGGCAGCGTTCGGCCCGCAGTCCGGACAAGAAAACTTCTAAAAGTCAAAGTTCTAAAATGAGCCACACGCTTCATATAGGTATTGTTCATATATTCTCGCGGAGCGCCCTAACTCCTGTGCAATCCGCAGTCGCGCCACCACCGTCGTTTTGCAATCTGCACCCGAAATCTATTGCTGACAGCTCCCGTGTCCGGCACCGCTAGTGCGAGGGAGAGAAGGTGCGCGTGACTCCGGGCCGTACTGCAGCTCCGGTGCGGAGTGCTTTGACTACACATGCAGCCCGTCTCAGCACCTACGCGCTGAACCGCACTCTCGTGTTCATTCTCACTCCGGATTTTCCGTCGGACGGAATCAACGATTTTTAACAGTGTATTTTTGGGAGGAAGTTTGGCAACATTCGAATGCTCATACGTGGTTTTCCCTTTGAACGGCAGAATTCTGCCAAGTTCAAAAGCGGCGAATGTCTGAGCAGAAACATCGATGAGCTGTCATCGCGTAACTCCGTCCGCGGTACTTCTCTTTTCATAGTCTGGATATTGACGATACGAATGTCAGCTTAGCGTCTCGGATTACGTGGCGGCAAAGTGCTCGGCAAAATGGACCATCCGACGGGCTGAGACCGAGTGTCTCGAAACGCTCCTTCTCCGAATCCAACGCAGAACGCTGTAGAAATAAAGATCGGATTCAATACATAGAACAGCGGGCTGATTATTGAAACTTATAGACAAAGAAGACATAAGGAGTACAGAGCGATCTTATTGGTATAAATGGGTGGTTTCTATAGAATAAGGGGGAAAATGATGGACTAACTATCGGGTCTCTCGTGGGTTGCCGTTAGTTAGTCTATTACCTGTCTCCTTTGTCCATTACAACCACCCGCTTCCACCAATAGGCTCCCTCCTTATCCTTTTTTTCCTCTTTGTCTATTGCTTTGTCTATCAATTTCAATAATCAGCCCGCAGGTGAGATTGTATCGATGTCGATTGGTTCCACATGAAAACGTAGCCTCAAAAGTCAATTTAGGAATCTGCGGGAACGGGTCTTTGGTGATAGATTTTGTATTCTCTTGAGCACCAAATGGCAACGAAAAGTGAATTTTTTAGGAATTTTCTCTTTGTCAGCTTTTCCAACCTTAATCCGAACATTCTTGTCTGAGGTTAGGTACTATTGTTTTGAAGAAAACGACATATAAATCCACTTTCGAATGAAATTAAAGACTTCTGTCGACTACAGTCCTTTTGCGAAGCTCATGCGTAGCGTTTCGAGCCTAGCAAATGCATCTTTCGAGTAACGACGAAAGGCGCGTCTGCGCACAGCGTATATAGCGCCTGCGACATCGTATAAATACTTCAAGCTCTACACCGTTAAGCATACGTTCTCAGACGTGCAAATTGCCTATGCTTCGCCTGCCATAGCATGCACAGTGTTCGAAGGAGTGCACACTGCACCGTTCACCCGCAAACCATGCTGCTGTGCTAAGCTAAGGAAAAGCGCCGCGCCGTACGTACTTTCAACACTTGCAAAACTTCCTCCAATAAATTGTTCATTTTTGAAAGATTTATTTTGGATATGCAAAACTACAATTTTTGGCTCATACACAAAACGGGGGAACTAATGGCACATACATTGCATCTATAATGGGCTGGAAGTTGTAGTTACTACTTGCATAATGTGGTCCATTTGAAAAATTAGTATTCAGCACGTAAGTTAGGAGTTAAAAAGGATGAAGAGTGAGAGAGTCGGTAAAACAGTATTTAGAGGTAAAAATGTTAATTTCGTGGAACTTAACGTGAAATGAACTATGTACGAATCGACGGTCATTCTTCGACGTATTGAGACGAGTCATTTAACACAGTAAATGGAAAAAAAGAAATTTCACGGTTTTATCAATTTAAATGATTAAAATATGAAGTGACCTAAATGAACTGAAAAGTTTTGATTTTAGATATTTTCTTGAAAAGAAGTAGTATTTTTCAAATTTTAAGCAATGAAATAGGATCGCTGCTTGGTGGTACATACTGTCATGCTAAGGAGAAGCGCCGTACAAATTTTGTATTTTTCCCGATTCCTAATAATTTCAGAATTTAGTCCAAATGATGGTGAAGTTTTCAAGACGACGTCCTTAATGAGCCTTTCCATTCCATCATATGCACATATAATTAAGTCAATTATGCTACTTCATAACACTTTCACGAAATACTATTTAGGACTAAAAGTTATTAAACGTATTCTCTGGGCATTTAGCTCTTTCGATACCAGCTTGCACGGAGAATAGACGTCGAAACGCTGCGTATATGCACATATTAAAAGAAAATTTGCTTGTCAGAATCTTCCAACACTCGACCGATGTTTTTTTTGACGTAATAGGATTCTGTGATTACTTAAGGTTCGAGGGAGGTCCAAAAAAGCTTCTTTGAATGTTAAAAAAACACGCCTACCTGCGCGATATTTTTTTTAACGCTAGCCATTCAAACAGACAAAGGAAAATAACTCAAAGGTTTCTCCTACGCGTGTTGGAATACCTGAAGAAAGCTTCTGTAGCAAGGTCATCTAATGTCGAGGTTCTAATGACAATTGGACTACCTACATTTTTCAATAGAGAATTACTATTCCCAGTTCATCTTGAAATCCCATCATCTGCATGAGAAAGTGAGAAAGTCAATGGCACAAGTGTGTTTCTAAAATGAGCCAGGCGAAGTAACTCTTAAAACTGTGGAAGTGTGTCCAATTAGAACTAACTCAGAGCTATAAAGAATATGCACACGAATTAAAATTAAGATGTGCCATTACTTGCGTTTTAAAAATTCTTCGCTATTTCACTATTAATTGCTGAAATATGCAGACGGCACAGATATTTTTTCCAGATGTCATTACAACATTTTTAAAAACTTCAGTATTTTTGATAGATTTCCCTAGCGGTTCCCAATTTGTTAGGTTTTCTAGACCTGGTGACACATAGCATCCGGTGAACCGTTGATTTTGAGTTCTAGCTTCGTCTAGTTCTCATTTGAACTACATTATTTGCAAAAAGGAACTCTAATATACAAATATGGATCAACTTAGAAACAACATATGCTTCACACGGTCTTTAAGCAGGTATGGGCTTTCATTGGCTTTTCCAGATATGGTGACACGTAATAACCGACGATTCGTTGGTTTTGAGCTCTAGCTTCGTCTAGCTCTCCTACATTTCGAAAAAAAGAACCACTGTAAATATATGGCTCTTTTCAAAAATACCTTGTGTACAGGGTTGCCCTATACTTTGGAAAAATGAAATTCCCTGACAATGGTATGACGAGGTATGACTGAAAATAGTTCCCGGGCATTTGATGTTCGAAACCTCAAACCTATTCTAAAAAGCAAACAAAGGTGATTTAACAAATTTGCCCTGACATTCTCGTCATCTCCCCTGACTTTTTACAATCCTCCGACATTTCCCCGTCGTTCCTGGCTGTAGCAACCCTGCTTATGTGTATGAGTTTTCTTACGTAGAAGTGTGCTTTCATAATTAACCAGAAACCGTGATTTCTTCCGATAAAATGTAGTCCATTCTGTCCGGGATGCATTAAGAGGAAGACTCGTAGTGCCGATGTTTTTGATTGGCTCCCTGGTGAGTTGTCGAATTTCCTGTTTATCAGTGAATCGACGACGAAAAGTCATGGCAAACTCGTCGACTTTCCAGACATTTGACATGTTTCGTCTGCGTCTTTATTATCTACGCCGGATTCTTCTGCTTGGCGAAGCCTTGCAAGTTTTAAACTTCGGAGTTCAATTTGCGCTTTCAGATTGGTTTCTGATTTCCCCCTCCTTATTTTCATTCGTCACGTCATTTCGATGATGAATGTTAAAACCGCGGGAGCACGGATCACACCACTTACGTTACGTTACGTACCCGTTACGTTGGAGTCATACCGTGGTTGGCTCAGTCGGATTTACTGCACGAGGTCTGATGAACTACGACAAAACTTTCGATTTCTTAATCTTTTTATAAAAAAAAATAATGTGTGCCTAATAGGTTACGTCCTATGATCGGCTGTGTCGCTCACTTAGCCCTGCAAAAACTGAAACTCTCAGTACAAATTTTCTATACAAATGAAACTTTTTCGCAAAGTGATTATAGTTATATGACTTGCTTTTTTATTATTCTCGAAGATTGGCGGCCTGCCCGAAATGGCCATTGTGCGTAACGAATAATAAAAAGTAAGTCACCTAATTTTAATCGGTTTGCGAAAAAGTTTCACTTGAATAGAAAATTAGTGTTCATAGTGCCGATAAAGTGTTAAAAGTTTTGCAGTATGCTACAAAATAGTGAGAATCTCAGCGTTCCCGGATTTTTTTCCCAGATTTGTACGGACAAAATTATACCGGTTACTGTTATATAAATAATTGCTCGGACCACGTGGTGAATAGTGCCGGGCGAAATGAGAGGAAAGTACAGAGTCATTTTGAGTCATCTTGAGTCGTTTGGAACTTATTCAAGTTCTCACGGGTGAGCTATTTTCGGCGAACTATTTCGCCCGGTTCAATGAAAACTTAAATTATCGGCTGCGCTCCTTGGGTAAGATTCCCAGAAATTATCGTTGAACTTGGTGCAACGGCTCCTTTGAATAGGGACGGTGTATTTTCAGAGAGAGCCAAAGATTTGCGGTTCCTCGTCGAAAAACAAGCAGTTTTCTACGAAAGCGAAACTCCTCGGTCCTTCCGCGATGAATATTTCAATGAGGCTTTCCGATCTGCCCACGTAACTTTTACTCTCGGTGACATCTGAGACATTCAAAAAGGGCGAAATTCCACAGACTCCATGGACCGTGGAGTCGGTTCTTCATGACGCCGGGCACGGCTCATGGGTTTTGGGACTGATGCCTTTGCCGCGTGGAAAATACTGAAATTAATTGAATGTCTTGACGTGCGAAAAAGACGCTAGTCGAAAACGTTTTGGGCCGAGTAAGTGTCATTACCAACAACGGGTGCCAAGGTTCAGAAGTCATTGGGCTGATGGCTTTTCTCCGTGTCCCGATTCGTCGTCCATACGGCTGAGCTGACAAGGCTCTCGAAATTATACTTCAAGCTGTCGCAAACTAATTACCTACGCATTGCGATTGAAAGTGCAGCACCGCGTAGTCGCTGGGAGTGGAAAGAGAATTTCTGAAAATGTCAATATTGGTATGAATGGATAAGATGTTGATAAGGGCTGGTGTGTTTCGTGATGATGTGTACAGGATCGAGTACAGATATTTTCTCCTTATATTTTGGGCTATCATACTTTAAAATATTCACCTTTTCTTATACCTTTCATTTTTTTATCGTTGCTTTGATTTATATTATTGTTGCTTAAATTACATTATTAAAAAATTCATTTGGGGAAAACGGCCAAAATGTGCTGCTAAACGTGTTACCGATCTGTTTTCAGCAAAAATTTTACATATGTGTGAAAATTGCAAAAGGTTTCCGATAAATTGATTTCTTTTCTTTGTAGATTCATAGAAGCACATTTCACTTGTTTTTCCCCAGAGAATCTCTTATGAGAAACCGTATGGGGGACTGTACTGTCACAGGTTTAGCAATCCTGCGGACCCCAGCTGGTAGCCCCTGCCTCAAAGGGGGTGGGTAGACAGGGCTCTTAGCTGTAGTGAAAGCAACCTGTCTAGGAGAGGTAACTCCGAAATCAAACCCTGGTCCTCCAGGTTGGGGGTTGGGGCATCGGGCTGACTCCCCGATCCTCGGAAAAAATGTACAATGTCAAAAAACCCAATAACATATGCCTCGGTAACCATGGAAACAAACGGACTCTTCGACTTAGTTTACGGAAAACGACCCTCGCTTTTGGTACTTGGAATGTGCAAGGCATTTCCAAGAAACTGACGGAAGTGGTATCGGAGATAAAGAACAACGGGATCGACGTGGCGGTAATAACGGAAACGAAGAAAAAAGGCCACGGATCAGAGAGCCTTGGGGACTATGATTTATTCTACAGTGGAGTGCCAAAACATCAGCGTGCACAGCAGGGTGTCGCAATTCTGATCCGCAAAAAATTTCGAAAAAATATTAAGAACTGGGAAGCCATCAACGCTCGCATGATTAAGATGAACCTAACTATGCACGGTCACAGAGTCACTGTTTTGGGGGTATACGGGGTCAATGATGATGCTACCATCGCACTTAAGGATCAGTTTTTTGAAGAACTGGACGAGGAGGTAGTGAAGGTAGGACCTGGGAGAGAAGTCCTTGTGTTGGGAGATCTAAATGGAAGAACGGGATCCCGGGTTAACAGTAAAATCGTTGGCCCGTTCGGTGAAGTTACAGTGAACGACAACGGAAGCCGCATTATCGACGTTTGCGAGCAGAGGGAATTAAAAGTATTGAACGGGTTCTACCAACACAAGGATATTCACAAATATACTTGGGTCCAACCTACCCGCGGCTTAAGATCCATCATTGACTACGTGCTCGTTAAACAGGTAACAAACCTGAAGATCCAGCAGGTGAGGGTATGTAGAGGACTCTCCTGCGGTAGTGACCACTATTTCCTCAGAGCGGATGTAGCCTTTCCCGCTCGTGTGTCGCAGAACGATCAAGGCGACAATCAACAACCGGAGCGACAACGCGTACATCAAGTTCAGTACAACATCGATAGCCTAAAGCACCCGAGTGTCAAGGCTCTGTACGCAAAGCGCCTGGATGAAAAGTTAGGAGATGCATGCGATGGCAGTACGGAAGAGCGGTATGAATTCATTAAGAATTGCGTTCACTCGGCGGCAGCGGAGGCCCTGGGGGTTTCTGATCAAAAAAATGATAACAGAAAACCGTACTGGTGGGATGCGGAGGTAGAGGAGGAAATAAATGTGAAAAGGAATAGGTATCATCAGTTTCTCTCTTCCCAAAAGTTGGATGATAAAATCATGTACAGACAGGCTCAAGCAAGAGTCCGTCGGGTAATCACTCGGAAGAAAAATGAGGCTTGGGAAGAAAGCTGCATGAAGATAAATACCTACCTTGGAGGCCGGAAAAGTACGGAAGGCTGGAAAGTGATCAAAGGGTTGCGACGGAATAAAATGCGCGACATCATATCTCCGATACCAATTGACAAGATGGAGGACTATTTTAAAGATTTATTAACGGAGAGGCGACCCGAGTTTCAAGGCGGAGTCATAAGCACTAAAGAAGATTCCAACAAGGAGATCCAGCTCCAAGATGTAGTGAAGGCTGTGAGGGAGTTGAAAACTCGCAGAGCTCCTGGACCTGGGGGTATACCGGCGGAGTTGATAAAATGTGGTACCGGTAAACTATTTGAACATCTGAGGAAACTTATGCAAGACTGTTTGCATGGTTCCGAAATACCAAAGGATTGGAAGGAATCTTGGATTACTCCCAGTCATAAGAAAGGTAGTAAGCAAGATTGCGACAACTACAGAGGTATATCGGTCACAGGAACCTTGAGCAAGGTCTACGGTAAAATTCTCAAGGCAAAGGTCGAAGAGGTTTGGAGCGGCCAGGAAGCCGAAGAACAGGCTGGTTTTAGAGCCGGTAGGTCTACCGTCGACCATTTGTTCACCATTACCCAGGTCATCGAGAAGAAAAGGGCGGTCAGCCAGGAGCTGCACTTGGTGTTTGTGGATCTTCAGAAAGCTTATGACAGCGTGCCGTTAGTGAAGCTTTGGGAAGCCTTGGAAAAAAGGGGTTTGAGCAAAGGACTTGTGGGGGCAATTAAATCATTTTATAACGGGACGATAGCAAAAATTAAATGTCGTGGAGAGTTGTCCGGAGGTTTTTTCGTCACAAAAGGGCTAAAACAAGGCTGTTGTTTGTCACCAACACTATTTAAGGTATACCTAGAGCACGTTTTAGAGGAATGGAAAAAGAAGGTTGCAGGAATGGGCGTTCCACTCCTTGATGGGCAGACCCTTTATACTCTATGCTTTGCCGATGACCAGATCGTTGTAGCTCAAGATGAGGAAGATGCAGATTACATGACGCGGAAGTTGGTCGAAGAATATCGGAAATGGGGCATGGACGTTAGTGTGTCCAAGACAGAGAAGCTGGTCGTGGGAGCAGCGCATCAACGGCAAAGCATAGAGCTTGAGGATGGACGGCGCATCGAAGAGTGTGACGAGAATAAGTATCTCGGTGTTTGGCTCGATCAGGATGGAAGGATGGATAGAGCAATTAAGGACAGGATCATCCAGGGCAGGAGAGCCATCGCGATGCTGAACGGGGTGCTCTGGGATCAGAGCATCTCAAAGGCAAACAAGCACCGGATATATGACGCCATCGTTAAAAGTATCGTGCTCTATGGTAGTGAAGTGTGGCCTTTGACGAAAAGAACGCAAGAAATGTTGAGGGCAACTGAAATGGATTTTTGGCGGCGATCTGCCGGCATTTCGAGACGGGACCGTGTCCGTAATGAGAGAATTCGCCAGGTGATGAAGGTTGAGAAAGATATCGTGCACGACGTCATGTCCAGGCAGTTATGCTGGTATGGACATGTGCAAAGAATGTCGGAGGAGAGGTTGCCCAAACAAGTTTTGGATTGGGTACCACCTGGGAAGAGGCGACGGGGACGTCCCGTAAAGGGTTGGCGGCAGGGCGTTGACAAAGAGATGTTGCGGTGTCAGTTGCCCGATAACCTCTGGGAAGACAGGCATATGTGGCGCTTGGGTGTCGTAGAACGCCAGAGTGCGATATAAAGCGACTTTATATATATATATCTCTTATGAGAACCTTGAAATAAAACTATAGAAAATGAACAGTTTGATTCGACTGTAATATTTCGTGTTTCCATATTTACGGTTAATTTTAGGGTTAAAAAATTCATTAGGGAAGAACAGCCGAAATATGCTGCTATGGGCGTTATCGAGCCGTTTTCCGGAACAATTCATACGTGAAAATAGCAAAATGTTTCCGATATCTTGATTATTTTCTTACTTTCCATGTAAAAATGAGCAAGAATGCAATTGTATGGAGGGAAAACAGGCAAGCGGAGTGCCACTAAAGGCGCCATAGATCCGCTTCGGGCCGAAATTTTAAGGGGAACTTGTAAAATGTGTTAGACGCCTTAAAGTTCACTTCCGCCGTCGAAAGTAGAAACGCCGTAACTCCATTCAACACGTTTTCTATTTTTTTTTTTTTTTTTTTTTTTTTTTTTTTTTTTTTTTTTTTTTTTTGGGGGACAAAATGCTGTTTCACAAAAAACCCAATGGATATTCATCCGTCATTTTTCAATACAACTCCGCACACCATTAGAACTAAAAATGCACTGGAAAAAAAACACATTGGATCTAGAGTCCAGACTCTTAAAAACATCGACAAGAAAAAATACTCTTGATTCAATCAGATTTAAGCTTAAATCAAGAACCAAGCCTCTTAATTTGAGCGGATTTCCTTTTGATTTAAGCTTAAATGGACCGAGTTTAACAGAAAGGAACCAAGCCACATCAGCTATTGTCAAGTTTAACTGGGCAATTAAATTTTTTAAAAGAGAACGTTTGTTCGAATGTCTTTGAAAATTTTAAGGAATTTGCTTCGTACCATGGCAAATTTTTGCTGAAATTTGCACGAAAATCCGCACAACCGTTTTCATGTAAAAAATTAAATTGTCCTATTAAATTTGGCAATAGCTGATGTGGCTTGGCTCCTTTCTGTTTAACGCGGTCCAAACCTGATAGAATCAATAGTCCATTTTCTTGTCAATGTTTTCAAGAGTCTGGACTCAAGATCCAATGTGTTTTTCTTCCAGGGCACGCCGAATTTGAACGTTGTAAAGTTGTAAAAAACAAATTTGACTTTAGTGTGCCCCTGCGAGAAATGAACTGCGTCTGTGATACAACTATTCGAACTCGGCGGCGCTCGGGAAGTATACTCTCTGAATTGAAGGCGATAATCCAAGGGCAATTGAATTTTCTTGTATTAGAGCTGTAAGTGCTTGAAAAAGGAAAACATTTGGTGTGGAGTTACGGCATGTTTGCTATGGATGGTAGACTCACGCTACACAAATTAAGTTGAAACGCACAGCTCAACAGAGACGATTTTGAAATATCGCAGTTAAGATGGTTAGTTGGTAAGTTAAATACGACGATCGGCAATTAGGTTATTTACGTCAAAGACCAGGAAATCACCTTCAATTTTGAGATTTACTAACGTTTAAAGAGCTTTGGGTGGTGCTCAATACGAGATTAATTAATGGATAATCGGAGCACAATGCAAGCGGCTCGTAGCTCTCCCGTTCAAATCCGCCCGGCCCTAAATTCACCCTGCCGGAAACAGCGCCCGCTGACTTGGCTTCGGCTCCGACAAATCGAATGCAACATCTTCAGAACAGGATTAAACACCTTTTGTGGGCGGTGGAGTAGTGCTCCACCGTGCTGAGGCACAATACCGTACGAGCCATCAGGCGATGCCAAATTCTCTTCCACGAATCACAAATTTTCGGGATTCGGATTCATATTTTCCTTCCGATTTTTCAGAGACTTGCTCGTAATTTGGTATACAACATCTGATAGTTGCAAGGAAAAACATGCATGACTTTCTTAAAAGTTGAATATTTTCCGAGAGGGAATTTGGCAACATTCGAATGCTCCTACGGCGTTTTTCTTTAGCACGGCAGTAGAGTTCGCAAATTCCCGGCATATTTCCACTTAATTCGCTCAACAACTTCGAAACTCCGAGTCAGTGAAAATCGTCGCTCCTATAGAGTAATTGAGTCTATTTCAACATGAGCCCTGTCCTACATAAACCTCTATGCTTTCCACGGCTCCTGCGGAAATTGAGATAAGTCCTTACGTCGGAAATAACCGAGGGCGAGACGAGGAACTCGGGGTTGAGGGCATCATCAAGCTCAACCTCTTCGAACAACGAGTCTTGCTCTGTCGCTGTGCGGAGAAGACTATTAACTCAAGTTGCGAGATGAGCCTGGAAACACGTGGGCGCTCATAGGCACCGTGGCTCATTTCCGCGAGGAGTTACTGTCCTCTTCCATAACACGACAGCACTTAAAATACGGTCTCAATATCTAGAACCCCACGAGTTGGTCCGTTGCGCTAGAGAAGAACAACGTATGAGCCTCGGGTGTTGCCTTCTCCCGATTGGTTTGTTGCAAACTGCAGCTAAAGAAAAAAAAAATGAGTTGATTCTTGTAAAAAATCACTGAAAAAAAGGAATCTTTTGCCGCCGAGAAGTACACTAGAAAAAAAAAACACATCGGATCTAGATTCTAGACTCTTGAAAACATTGGCAAGAAAAAATACTCTCGATTCAATCGGATTTTTGCTTGAATCAAAACGAAATCCGCTTAAATTAGGAGGCTTGGTTCGTGATTTAAGCTAAATTCTGGCTGAATCAAGAGTACTTTTTCTTGTCGATGTTTTAAGGAATCTGGACTCCAGATCTTTGTTTTTTTTTCCAGTGCACAAAGGATCTTGTCGTGAGAAGATTCGTTCCATTCAACTGCGCACTAGGATGCTACGCGATATTCAACATGAACGACGCTTCCGCGCGGAAATCGAGAGCAACTACCATGCACTGGAAAAAAAAATCTGCTACGTTCAAGCCGTCTCGGAATCTTGAGAAAAAATCAGCTTGATTCAAGAATTTTTATCATAAAACAAGCAATTTATTGCTAAATTCAAGATTCGAGATTCTTAATTGCAGCTACCTTATAGCTTGAATCACCTGCTAGCTTGATTTAAGCAGCACAAAAATCTTGAGTCAAACCTGCTGAGTCTTGCATCAAGCCACCATGGCTGCAAATTCTAAGAAGTTGATTCTTGATTCAAGATAATGTATACTCGATTCAAGATTCCTGGTTTCAAGCATGACACGAATCTTGGAAATAGCTGAAAAAATTAGACTTAAATTAAGTTTGCAGCCAACTTTTTGAATAAAGTTTCCATTGGATTGTAACCACTCCGTCTTCATTTTCGACACGGGCATTAAGTTATACATTCCTACATTCTCAAGTCATTTTAGGAGATCTCCAAAAGCCGCGCATTTTAACAGTGCTGCAAACCGAGAACAAAACTCGCGGCAAGAGTGTGGTCTTCGTCAACGCAAGGAAAACGTTAATAGAAACAAGTCGGTTGATATAATACCGTCACGTCGCATGTGTTTTGCCGGGTTGGCATCAACCATATTGAGCATCCTATTGCTCAAGGGTTGGATGGAACAACAAAAAATGAGTTGGGGTTGGTTCAGCAGAACTCACCCAGTCGCACATTTACTCCCATCAAAAACTCAAAGTCGAGAAAAAATTATTTGAACATGAAGTATTGGAAGTTGTACACAGGTACTCTAAAATAATGTGCGAAAAAATCGCTGCATTCTTATCATTTCTTTTTCCACCACTTGGTAGAAAGTGAATGCACTTTTTCTCTAATATTTCCACGGACACCAAATGAATTGCGAGAGGAAAAATCCACAAAAAGTCACAAGTCTTCAAGCAAATTGGTATCTTACCGTAGAAAATTCGACATCGCCACAATATTAATACGATGTTTCTGCTCAGCAAATCAATACTGCCGTGCTATAAGGAAAAACGCCGCATGAACATTCAAAAAATGCCGAATTTCCTCCGATAAAATGTGAATTATTAAGGAAAGTTATGCATATTTTTCTTTTAAATTTTCAGGATCTTCAGGTAAAATTGTAAACTAAATATCTGAAAAATGGGGAGGGAAAATGTTCATAAATTTACCAGGAAATTCTAGTTATACAGGGTTATTCAAAAGTCACGCACCACTTGCCATGAGGAGGGTGGTCATTTGCAATTTTGGAGGTACCCCCTCCCCCGAGGAGATCAAAAACTGTAAAGTGCCTAAAAAAGTCTCTCCCTTGATATGAGGAAAAACGTCTTAAACCGCAAATCGGTATCATAATTAGAACTAAAGTTATGGCCAGTGGTGCGTGACTTTTGAATAACCCTGTATGAGAGGAAATTTGGCAACGCCTGAAGGTTCATACGGCGTTTTTTCCTTAGCACGGCGGAGTAGTGCACCTCAGGTAAGTTCAGCCCTACGACTGCCGATCAAAAAATCACGTAACGCAGGGGAGACCCTGGAGGTACTTATGCGGTTTTACGATGCGTCACGCTCGGTTGCATTGTCAAGCCCCCTCGTATCCGAATCGTCCCCCGAACCGATAATTAGCCGTGTCGTGTAGGGCGGAGCGAGGGGAGGGGGGGGAGGCTCAAGTACCTGAAACCACGGTCAGGGAGGGAGGATCCGGCTGAGCCTGTCGTGGATTGGCAAGTTTGAGAGCTTTCTCGCGAGTTCGGGTTCGCCCACCCCCCTCCCCCCCGCGGTGGGGGTTGAGTAGTACTCGACGCGCTTCTTCTTCTTTCAGCCCCCCCGATCGTTATCTGGGTAATTAGCGCCGGCACATTTATCAATGGGGCGACGTCGAATCCAGTTTTGAGAGCCGGGCTCATTGCCACACTTCCGCTAAATATCTAGAAAAAATTCAGCTATCCTTTAAATATCTAGAAAAATTCAGCTATCGTTAGCCCCGCCAACCAACGCCAGTCAAAGCGCCTGCTGGACGTAGGAAAGTGGAGCAAACAACTAGACTAACAATTATAGATAGTACCTATGTATAATTTATCTATAAGTTAGAGTCTAATAATAAGTTAGACTCATAAGTTCATATACTAATCATATCTTTATAATTATCATGTAAAAACAATTAATACTTAGTAGTTTGTTCTTAAATAAATAAATAAAAAAAAAAAAAAAAAAAAAAAAACAAAAAAAACACCTCCGCGCGAGCAACGAATCGCCGGTCAGGATGGCGTGAAACGTGAGAAAGAAATACGAAATTGGGAATTTCAGCAAAGCATTTCATGAAATTTCACGAGGCTGTGAAATACGTTATATTTTTCAAGGGCTAGAGTATGCGACCCGCACTCGAACTCACAAAAACAGAAGGAAGTCACAATTTTTACATTTTACGAATAATGAGAAGGAACTGGTATTTTCCGATATCTTTCATAAGTTTCTGAAATTGCATGAAATATTTCGCGAGGAATTTCAGGATTTTACGTTTCATGAAATTTTGCCACCCTGTCGCTGGACACGGTAAGTCGTTGCCTTCCGGCCGATGTATCACAAGGGCCCTGCTGCGTTTTTAAATCTTATTACACTTGATCCACCTAACAAGACTCTTCGACTAATGGTAGATAACCGTAGGTGTGAGATCGTTTCATTTGTATCTAATTCCTTGTGGATTTCCTCGCTAGGTAGTGAAACCTTTAATCGCCATACCCTTAAGGTCCCTGGCTTTTCCGAGTTCTTTTGATTGTTTGGCTCCGCTCTCCACCCAGCGAATTTAAATTGAGGACACCGCACCAAGAACAGCCTATAGGCGTATAGGTCGTTATTACGCCCATCTGCTTTTCGGATTCTACGTACCCTGGACTATGCTGTGGTAGCGATAGAATATAGATAGGTAACGGCTCGAGGTCGAAAAACCTTTTTTTTCCGAGTTAAGTCAGGCCTCTGGATCGATGGTTGCAAGAACGACCTCTAAACGGGCCTATAAACTTAAGGCCTAAGGTGCTAGTTACCCCTTTCTTTACTCACTATCGATATTCTTTCATTTTGCGTTAATCATGCGTGATTAAAATGATTCATACTTCATACACGCAGCCATCATACACGCTGGGCTTGTCGATTTCCTTTGACATTTTTGCAGTGGTAAATGCATAGCTGAAGTGCGCTCCAGCTAGAATTGTATTTAGAAAATAGGTGGTTTTTATACGAGGATTAAAAATAAACAAGTGGTACGGAACAAAACAAAAGAATATGAACTATTCAAACGATAAATCCGGGTATCGGAACTTGGCTGTCTTGAAAACGCCTTCAAATGCGGCGTGATACCTCACGCATTCCGGAGAGTTCAAATAGTTGTATCATTGCGCCGTAAGAATGTGACGGAAGATTACAATATTCATCTGTGTTGATGCTCTAGTGGCTATTAACGTTTGTTTTATTGGCCGTTGAGTTTCCGGCCAATCTTTCAGAAATTTTTCGGCCCTTCTTTCCTTGAATATGTAAATCTTCTAAATTATTGGAACTCCGGTTGGGCTATTTGTGTTGTTTCTGCGTTATCACTTCCTCATAACGCAGCGACAGAACAGATCGCCTATCTGCGAACCTCCCCTTTTATATCTGTGTATTTTTATTTGTACCTGGACCGATACGGTCGTGCGTTTCCTGTTGATTTGTAAGACTGAATATATAGATTGTATCATCGTTACTTCAGACTTATTATTGTGTGTGTTCACCTACCTGCCCTGATTATTAGAGATTTATTTTAGTGGCCTTCTCTCTCTGTGTCTCTTTTCATTCCTCACGCTACCCGTGTTTGTAGAGAGATTGTCTGGTCCAAATGGTAGAAAAACCTGCAATTCACCCTGCAATTCAGGCAAATGAACAGGGACGGCCTATTGCGGTGTGCAATAGGCGACTTCGAACAACTAGCTTTAGGTCCAAATCCATATCTTCTGACTTTGCATACTACGAATCACAGTTATCGCCCTCACCCGACTACAAGCCCCATTGGAAACCGGGCTCACATTTACGAGAACAACCCGATTCCGGGCGCTGATGGGAATATCATCCCACAAATTGGACAGCTGCTGAGAGATCCGGATGATACCATTCCAAACGGATACGACAGAGATTCTTGGCGCGATGATCTCTGTCGGGTTCTATCTCGGACTCCCCCCGGTACCGATTACAAATTAGGAATTCCTAACCAGGGATTAATGTGGTACGATTCCTGACATTCTAATTGCCTGGCTGATTTCCGGCGTTCCTATAATCATCTAAGTTCCTGACTTCTACTTTGCTCTGAACTCCGAAAACTGTAACTATGTGATTATGTATTATGTGCAATTTCGATATGTGATATGTGTGCTCAATTAAGTGACCTTTAATACAGTAATTTCATTTCTCTAAGTCAATGTCTTTCTTGATCTATCCCACGCTTCCACCTAAAGATCTAAAGGATCTCGTTCACATTCCTGCAGATGATTCGACGAACGATGAGCAGATGATTGAAATTGATGTGGATGGTCATGCCAGCCCGCCAATGACGGTGTCAGACTTCTCTTCCGATGACGAGATGCAGTAGCTTAGAACTATCGATAGCTTCGAATTGTATTCGAACTTACGATACAAAAAAGAACAATTAGATTTTGAGATGGAAACAATTTTGATTAACCATGCACGGAGCTGTTCGTCAAGTATAAGATCTTGACTGTTTTAAATTTATATATTTACGAAGTAATCAAACATGCCATCAAAAACAGGATTTTAAATGAGTCACGCATGCACCCAGCTCACAACCACACACCACCTTTTTATCTAGAAGGACCATATCTGGCCTATTGTGCGGGATGGTCTTGTCGGTATAGATGGTAGAGTCCCAATATAATTTATAGGCATCATTTTCCAGCACTGACTATTGTATTATTATAATTGAAGTAGTTTTCAACGACCTCCTTTGAGAAAAATAAAATGGCAACGCTCGAATAACCAAACTCGTGTTTCGTAAGGCCACCTTGCCCTACGAGACACAAAATGCTCCTTCATTTCGCAAAATGTTGTAAACTTAAAATCGATGAAAATTCCAAGACGCATTATTTGATATTCCATGGAGTTTTAAAAAAAAAAGCAAAATTGCAAATGTAAGTGGCATTTAGCAACTTCATCCATCAAATCACTTTCAAATGGACGTATCTCTGGCCAACGGAAGTATGTGCATTATGACATGAGCCCTGTTGTGCACATATTCGTATGGGTCTCAGGGCTCATGTCTCGATGCACGTAGTTCCGTTTGGCAGAAATACGTCCAAATAGGACGCACGCGAGATACACTTGGCATCACTGGACGTAAGCGCGAAGCTCCAGGAGCAAGGGAGGGGGGAGAGAGGGCCGCCGCGCCGGTGTTATAAATAATAAATGCGACGGAGTCTTATGAAGTTGAAACTTGGATGGACTGTCGAAGAAGTAGACGGGGAAATAGATCACCCCTAATCATGGGTACTGCGCCGCGACCGCACGCTTTGCCGTGCTGAGAAAAAACGCCGTGTGAACGTTCGAGAGTTGCCGAATTTCCTCCGATAAAATGTGTATATTGTTAAGGAGATTTACGAATGTTTTTCCTTGAGATCTACAGGAACTTTGGGTAAAATTGCGAAATAAATAATCTGAAAAATTGGAAGGGAAATAATCGTAAGTTTTCTCATAAATTTTTGTTTATTCGAAGGAGATTTGGCAACGCCTGAAGGTTCACACGGCGTTTTTCCTTAGAACGGCAGGCTGTCATCTGGCGAGGAGCGGATAATCCACCCGGTTGTACTACGCTACGAGTCCTACGACATTGCCAATTGAGCAGTCGCGTGGAAGGGATGCGCCCCGACGGAGACATCCCTTTTCGGGGAAAACGGCTACTTAGTTCCGAACGCGTTTTTCCGCCCTTAAGCTCTCGTCTTTCTTAGGGTTTGACCCGGAGATTAATGTTCGTGTAAGCGTGTCTTCGAGTATCACCGGTTGTGTTCCGTTCCGTTTTTTGCGTCTCCTTTGTTTATTTACTTATTTATTTACTTATTTATCCTCTTACTTACTTGTTTATTTATTACTTGTTTATTTATCTATTTATGATTTTATTCATTCATTTAAATTAGTGTATGTATGCACGTGCAACATGTTGTGGCTCGATATAACCCCCCAACTTTCATTACATATTTGATTAATTTCAATTTTTGGTAAATTTAGTTGGGTGACTTTTCATGTTTATACGTTCGAATTTACCGTGTGTATTAATATCTTGGGTTTAATTCCTTACGTGTTTTCTGGTTTTGCTCATTCTGCATTTTCCAATAGTTCGGGTTTTCCTCTTTGGTTTCCCAGTTAATGACCTTTGCAGGTAGCATCTCGGCCGAGCTAATGGATCGCATTGAACATATTCGGAGATATCACAACCGCTTCCTCCGGTGGAGATACATCAAGGAGGGCGGCATTATTCATGTTTGTACAAAAAGAAAAATTAAAAAGTTTCGAAAGAAAAGGAGTAAAAAATGAAAAAATAAATTTCAGAGATACGAGGGGCGTTCAATAAGTAAGTATCCCCCCTCTCTAAAATCCATAAGAATGGACCAATTTTAAAAAAACTTGGGCTCAAAATCTTCCTTAGGATATTTTGAGTTCAACAAAACAAACCGCAACAAAATCGGACTATGTGCGGCCGAACGCGAGCCGTTTGAACGCGCCGAAGTGCTCGACGCTCCCGCCGAATCTGCGAGGATTTGAAGTCCGCTACAGGAGAAGAGCTTCTCTGCCAAAGCCTCAGTCGTTCATCACTGACAAAAAATCAAAGAAATTTTTGTAGAATAAGGGGCTTACTTCACTTCTCCACATAACCAGCTCGATCCAAGCAAGTCTGATACTGAGACTAAGACTAAGAGAACAGCTTTTGGATGCCTCGTGCGTGGAAGTCTTTCAGCTGACCGCGGATGAAAGAGTGGACGGCTTGTTTGACCTCTTCCACTGATTCAAAATTAACTCCTCCGAGTTCAGATTTCAGGAACGGGAATAAATGGTGGTCTGGTTTGCCATTTATTATCGTATCTGAAATCTGAACTCGGAGGAGTTAATTTTGAATCAGTGGAAGAGGTCAAACAAGCCGTCCACTCTTTCATCCGCGGTCAGCTGAAAGACTTCCACGCACGAGGCATCCAAAAGCTGTTCTCTTAGTCTTAGTCTCAGTATCAGACTTGCTTGGATCGAGCTGGTTATGTGGAGAAGTGAAGTAAGCCCCTTATTCTACAAAAATTTCTTTGATTTTTTGTCAGTGATGAACGACTGAGGCTTTGGCAGAGAAGCTCTTCTCCTGTAGCGGACTTCAAATCCTCGCAGATTCGGCGGGAGCGTCGAGCACTTCGGCGCGTTCAAACGGCTCGCGTTCGGCCGCACATAGTCCGATTTTGTTGCGGTTTGTTTTGTTGAACTCAAAATATCCCAAGGAAGATTTTGAGCCCAAGTTTTTTAAAATTGGTCCATTCTTATGGATTTTAGAGAGGGGGGATACTTACTTATTGAACGCCCCTCGTAATTTAGTAGATGTTTTCCTAAATTCTTCGAACTCAATACCATTTTCATTTGACTGGAAATGTCCCCGGGGTCAGAAAATAGGCGCAAAGATGGGTAAAGAATTATGATTTAAAAATCGTGCACCGAACAAAACAGACTGTGAGTACCGGGTGCACGTTAATAGAGCTTTGAGCTTCAAAGCGGAGAAGGCGACGGAACTATTTTAGGAAAATTTTATGAGCGTGACCCACATTTAGACTGCGCATCAGTATATTGCGCGACTGCTGATGAAATTTTGAAACAAATGGTGTTCCTCTGTTTGCGGCGAGTAAACGAAATTTTTGGCCAGGTCGAGCAAAAACAAAAAAAAGGTCCATCGATTACAGGAGGAGTGTGGTAAAATTTTCAGCACTTATTCGAAAACCGGAAAATTGACCAAATCACATGCCGCACTATGAAACGAGAACATAATCATCCCAATTGTAACAGACAATGAGTTTCTTCCACAGTTGGGTTCGTGAAGAGGACAAACCGAGACCTCCGTATTTCATTATTATTGGACTTAAAAAAAAAAAAAATAATTAAGATGGTGTACAAGAGAGAGAGCGACGTCACCGAACTGCACTGTTATTGTCAATCATTAGACGTTATTTTTTCCGCCGAGTGAAATTGTTCATTAAACGGCCCAAAATTGCTCCGTCTTATTTGAGCCCAAACGTGATAGTAACAGTCGCGATGTTGCCTACCATCAATTTTTCCAACCATACAGGTCTAATTTTTTTATTTTTGTTTATTTATTCAGTATGATACAACCACCTATGTTCAGTGTAAAATATCTTTGTTTTACAAATATAATAATGTTGCAAATTAGCCGTCCATCTAATGATGGCGATTTTTGGGTCGATCTTAAAAAAACCAGAAGATAGGTAAGATCGAATCGGTTTTTTCACGACGATCTTCTGCGAGGATCAAGCCTCATTACCTGGAATCGGTTAGAAAGAATAGGTTTCGAATTTTCCTAATTTTAGCGTTTATCGCAGAACTTAGTTAATATTTTAATTGGAAATAAAGATGATGGATACCCCAACTTCTTTGCTAAAGAAATTATAAAAAGGAAACTGTTCTGGTACAAAGACTGGACAGAATTACAACAGGTGAATGGAGTTCCATTGGAGGAATGTATTGAGGAGACCACGGATATCAACCTGGTAGTGGCAAAAATGAGTGAACATCTGAGAGGCCATTTCGAGCAAAAAGTGGATGAGTGCGTTAAGAGAATTACTTACAAAGAACTTTATTTTAGAGATGTGACACACAATTGGATGGATGATCAGGAAATACGAGGCTCAAATATCAGCTGGATGTTAAAAATTAAGTGTGAATTGTTATACCTAAATGCTTATTCTTTTAATAGCACAAAGGAAATCTGCTCGCTATGTAATTCAAGAGAAAGAGAAGACGTTTTTCACTTTTTGGCAGTCTGCCCCGTGTTGCGGGAGTTTAGGAATGAGATTTTGAGCGAAAGATGTTTTTCAAAGGAACGTTTTTTTGACCTCATAAACAATGGAGAAAGTGTTACAAAGATAGTAAGGTATTGTAAAATTGCTTGAGGTTATAGACAGATGTGAGTACAGGAATTTAATTATTAATTAAGAATAAGAAATATCTCTCTGAAGTTGTGTTCATCTTATCATATTATTGTCTGATTTCATTATATTATATCCTTAAATTCTTGTATATTTCTTGTATCCTTATATTGTATGCGGGCATGGCCCGTTTTAAGCTAACCTCCCCCAGACGGCCTAGGCCATGGGGTATTTGGGCGTGGTAAAGTTTTCTGTTCAAATCGTATGTGTGATTTTATCATCAATAAACGCTATTATTATATTATATTATTATTATATATATAAAGATGATTCTCAACAAACATATTTCTTGAGAGCTTATCGCACATAATCCTGCTCATTCCTCATCAACACAACGACCTCCTGTAATTTGTGTTAAGGTATAATCTCAACCCTTATATTGGAACTCAGTCGTTGGATAGTGGTGTTAGCTGCATTCTTTAGACAATCTCCCCGCTAGGCTAAGAGAGAAGATGGCAGAGATAGATTTAAATCTTTTTAGTGAGATGAAATCAACAGAAGAATTGATCAACACAATAAGAGCTGTTAATAGAGCCAAAGAAACAGCAGGAGGTCAAGAAGGCCATGACTCCTGGCCATACTGTAGAACAGGCTCCTACATAAGGTATCATGTGGTTTTGATGAGAGGGGCTATAGTCTTAGTGGCGTACCAATATATCTACAGTCCGGCCTTCATTGCCATTCAGTGGACCAATCCCACTAGTTACATAGCATATTACTTCAATGGTTATGTCTTTCGAGACATTAATGATGGATTTTTTAATCGCACTGCCTCAAGAATGTTATCCGTAATGATTGTAGCCAAACACCAGACTATGTGGTTGAGAGATTGGTATCCTCATAGCCAGCCATGGATCAATTGCGTGGCAAAGATTATGGAGAGATCAGTAACAACTGGTATTAACCAGGACATGTATGGTGTGAGCCTTCGCTTGAGATCATCATGCAACTTTCCTATTTATGGAATCTTCCAGGCTTATATTTGGGACTGTGCCACACACGAGGAGAAACAGATCCTTTTAGTGGACAATGATAATCATAGGCCCAAAATGGTTAGGGCCACTGATTTTGGCTACACTCCAGTACCACCTCATGAATCTCACAAGGTGACTTGCTTAGCAATAACACTTGCTAATGGCATCAGATCAGATCTTCATGTTAGACAGTCAGGAGTCCATTTGTGCGCGGAGACTATCAACAATATAAGCTCGGACTCAGTTCTCCCATATGTTCAAGAGCTATGCTCACTGGAAGCGGATGACCAGTACATGAGATACTATGGCAAGCTCACCAGAGAAATGCAAAGGGTTCAGAGATTCGTTGGAGTCCCATACCTGTTTGACTCCTGTCAGAAGGCTAGAGATGTGATGCTCTTGATAATCAGACACAGAGAGCATGGGTAATGGTCGAGACATCAGCCTCCAAAACGAATGGCATTTGAAGAGGACCCCTTTACCCCGATTCAAGTTTAAAGATATAACATCAGAGGAAAGTAAGCAATGTTGGATGACGTTACACGGATTTCATTTAAATATGTTCAACTAATCGCGATCATTCCAGCTTGAGAAAGGGCGAGTTTGAAGTCGCGATTTACAGGACATAATGGTAACGAAGCTCCAAAAAAGGCCAATTGCCCGCGCTGCCCTTCGGCCGGGTTCAAGGCCAAGTTCTTGCGCGGAATGACGTCACCATCAAACGCATAGCGTGTTCCTCTTTCGGGCCAACGCCGCCCAATTTCGTCACTACTTGACTTAAGCAAAGGCAATGTATTGCAGAGACCCCACAATGTCGATCTGAGCAGTGTCATCGGGTGAGGCACGAGCTCAGTTCGCAGGTCAACGTTATTTTAGACGGTTAACAAGGAACTTGTTGACCATAAAATTAGCCGAATTGGACGTATTTCTACCAAACAGACCTATGTGGAGGTGAGAAATGTGGGGTGTGCTCGTTAGTTCTCTTTGCGTAAGAGTGAATGGGAATAATTGTGCGCCAGTGACGTCAGCGGCAATGATAGTGCGCACTCGAGCGAGGGGGAGATCGTTAGAGTGAGCCCTTAACTCATGAGCCCTGTGCACAAGGCTCTCTTGCCATGCCCGCGGCTCATGACTGCCGCATTCAGTTGCACATAGGTCTGTTTGATAGAATGTAAAATCCCGCTTTCCCAATTCTTCAAAAGGAATCACGCCCACTTTTACATTGCTTCTTATGCAGCTTCCAAGAGCACATCCCATATTTCTCACCTCCACATAGGTCTGTTTGGTAGAAATACGTCCAATTGTGAATGATAAATGTCGGGGAGAGAACTTTGTTACGACAACTTTTTTTCTCTTTTAAATTGGGTTAAGTTTGCTAACCTTGCTGCTTTGTTTAGGTTAGTTAGTTAATGGAGAGATGGCAGCTTTAGGAGGATCTCTACCATGACAAATTCCTGTGGCGGGTGGGCGTCGCAGAGCGCCCTTGCGTGCCGTAAAAGCGACTTGTACATGCATACACACATAAGTTTGCAGAACCGATCTACCATTAAACATCATTATTTTCAAATTTACCGCTTCTTAGGACATAAATAATTATTACTCGAGTCTGAGCGTCGAATTCTGAACTTCTGAAACAGGAGAAGGGGGGGGGGGGATAAGGGCTTGCATATGCGCTTCTACAAAATACCACAAAATGCATAGAAACAGAAATTTTGAGAGACATATCTTAGTCTTTAAGGGCATCAGTTGTAAAATTTCGAAAATTTTGAAATTGGTAAAAATTCGAAGTTTCCAAAAATTAGTTAATTTTCAAAGTTTCTGAAATTGGTCAAATTTCAAAGTCTCCAAAATGTGTTCGTACACAGATTTACAAGTATAAATCTTAAAAGCAGCTCTAAAAATAGTCAAATTTCGAAGTTTCTCCACGAATTCACGCATGAGTATTTCCGGTCGCATACGCGGCCGCTGAAAAATCGTAATAATTTCATTTTGCATCTCTGATGCCGACGATGTCAGGGGTAAACAGAACCTCGCCTCATACACACGGCAGCTTTCTGACGCGGGCCGGAGCGTGGAAATATGCGGAAGGAAATCGGGTGTAAATCAGGAGATGAGACGACATTCATTCATCACACCTTTATCGCGGCCCGGCAAACCCCGCAAGCCGAGAGAACCTGTCTCTTCCCTTGATGGGTTGATGGAAACGCGGCCTCTTTCTCTCGAAAATGGGTTCCATAAATCCGTCGCGCCGTACAAGACCAAGGGCCATTGTGAAGATTGGCAGACAGATGACCTTGAACTTCAGTAATTTACCTCCGCGCGGAATAAATAATGACAGCCCCTGGTTTTTTTCCCGCGGGCTCGTAGAATTAACCGAGATACGGATTTCACTCCACGCGGATTGGCTCAATAATTTCATAGGTAAATTCCTCGGATGGCGCGGAGTCCTTTTTACGACTAGGTGTGAAAAAGTAAGTGAGGACGCCTTGAGAACCTTGAACTGAATCGAGAATGTGTCGCGCAGAACGGATGCTGCGGTTTAAAATCACAGTTGCACTTCCTCGCGCAACTCTCAGATCTGAATACTGGAAACGGGGCTGGTAGTCTTTGTTGGATCGTAAGTTCTACGCTGTCATGCTAAGGTAAGACGCCGTATGCACATCCGAGAATTACCGAATTTCTCCGGTTAAAAAATGAATCTTGGAAGAGGTGGTGCGTATTGTTCCTTGAAATTGTAAGATGTTTGCGTACAATATTGTCTGAGAACTTTGGAAAGAAGTATTCACAGTTTTCGCAGTAAATTCGGTTTACATCGAAGGAAGTAAGGCAAAGCCTGATGGCTCATACGGCGTTTTTCCTTAACATGACAGTACAGCAGCCAGGATCCGAGAAACGTTGCTTCATCGTGGCAGCGAGACCTTTATTTTCCTTACTTTATTAAATTTTTAATTAAATTGTATTAAAATCGAACCCATGTGACTATGTCTAGTGATGAAATGCAAATGAAGCGCTGGGTGCAGAAAGGCCATGTCTTGATCAGAGTGTTTCAAAATCTCGGCTAACATTTCATTTACCAAACACCTACACACAACACAACACGAACGTGAAGGCGCTCGGGCTTTCTTAATGGCAACGCTAGGATGCAACTATTCGTGTTCGAGGGATATCCGTGTTGCATACCTAAAAATTGCAGGCGCTCCGACTTTTCTAACACGCAAGACCTACACACAAAACGAACGTGAAGGCGCTCGGGCTTTCTTAATGGCAACGCTAGGATGCAACTATTCGTGTTCGAGGGATGTCCGTGTTGCATACCTAAAAATTGCAGGCGCTCCGACTTTTCCAACACGCAAAACCTAGTTGCAGATATCTACTCGCTCACTGATCGAAGCGATGGATGCTGAAACGAATCACGCCTATGATCTATTGAGCCGTGAACTCCGTCAGAATGGCGTAATTTAGACGGTCATCAGATAAGGAAGATATGCGATTTCAACACCGACGGATCAGTTGCGCAGCAGAGAGCCACGGGTTCCCGGGAGCGACGAGTGGTAACCGCATGATCAATCATGGCTCTAATTAAATATGATGAGAGAATTTATCGCTTCGTGCGACGGATAACCTGGACAACTTTCAGTCCTTGTTCCCTCCCGGCCGCAACGCGGTTTGTTTGATCGATTGATAATGCTATTAGCATAACCGGTGGCGCGGCGTGCTCGATTGATTTGTCATTTAAACTTACGGAAAAGGATCGACCAACAGGGAGTTTGCAATCAACACCTCCATCATCGATTCTTGACCATACCTTTAGATGAAGAAACGTCGATAACACAACCCTGCGTTTCTTTGGTCATGTCTTGTTGCATGGAATAACTTGATTGATTCCTATGTATTTTTTAGCGCTGAGTTCGGGAAAAATATCCAAAAAATTCCATCACGTCAGGATTTTCTGCAAATTCAAATTTTTGGTATTTATGGGGCAAAAATTTCCAAAAAATTGAATTTTTATATCTTTTTCAATTCAACCATTGATTTTGGTCTGTAGTATCTCTACTAAGTGTAAAATAACCATTGCACGTCAAAAAGAAGCCTCAAAGAGTGATACTTGTCCGAATTTCGTCAATTTTTATGCATTTTTAGATGATTTTAATCCCCAAAAAAATCGTTTTTCGGTCAGAATTTTTAAAAATACAACTCGAAAATTCGATCATTCAAGCCGCTCCCGTTGATCATAGTAGGTGGGGAGTTGATTTCATGACGGATGTCATTCACTTGAGTGTTTTTCAGTGGCGAGGCGTGAATATGATCGATTTTCGATATTTCCTCATTTGAAGCTGTGATAAAGAGTCGATTATTCAGGCGTTCGTTGCGAACACCCCGTGTTATCGATCCTTTTTGGTAAGTTTAAGTGGAAGATCAATCGATTGATCGATCGTAAAGCACGCCACGTTACTGTTCGATTACTATTACGAAACACGAATACTGAAGAGATCCTGTAGAAAAGACGGATCTTCCGACAGGAGATTTTTCCAAATTACTATTATTCCAAATGAAAGAAATGTCTCTTACTTTCTTCTTTTTCCGGATGATATTGTTCTTAATGCTATTCCGAATTTGACAGATGTTCAACCTATTCTTTGGAAAAATAACACATTGGATCTAGAGTCCGCAGACTCTTAAAAACATCGACGAGAAAAATTACTCTTCATTCAATCAGAATCTAGCTTAAATCAAGAACCAAGCCTCTTAATTTAAGCGGATTTCGTTTTGATTCAAGCAAAAATCCGATTGAATCAAGAGTATTTTTTCTTGTCAATGTTTTCAAGAGTCTGAACTCTAGATCCAATGTGTCTTTTTTTTCCAGCGCATGCACAAAATGAAGTCCCTGCTTGAGGATAAACGAAAATTTCGGTGAAAATGCATTGTTTCGAAAGAAAACACTGTATGCTGCATAGATTCCTCCAATTTGTAATTTATACAGAAAAAATACACGCACAGCGTCCTGGTTGTGGGAGAACTTGGAAGGTCCATTCGGAAAAATAATCATACAAAAGCGATTTGGCTTCATGGCAGAACACTGCGATTGAGCAAGTGGATCGAATCATATATTTTTAAGGGCAACTTTTCAAGAGTGATCATTGTTATGATGGGATTTCCTTGGATTTAGTTCAGGGTTAAGACAAGGTTCGCCATCGGCGATTTTTCGAAAAGCTCCCGAGCGCATCTCCTGGAAACTATGCTCGACTCGGAGCATTTCACGGTCTAAAGGGATACTACACCGTTTGTTTCGAGGATGCATTCTCTGAATCGAAGCCGATACTCGCTGGTGTCCTCCAGCTCAGACGGAATCCTTGAGCTTTATTCCTGCTCAGTCTTAAAAATTCTGAAACGCGAAGAAAACTTGGAGACAGGTATTTGGAGTCTTTAACCCCGTTCCTGTCCTGCGGGCCGATTACTGAAACTGATAGACAAAGCTATAGACAAATAAATATGGAGGGATCCTATTGGTGGAAGCGGGTGGTTGCAATGGACAACGGAGGTAGGTAATCGACGAAGTAACGGCACCCCACGAGAGACCGGATAGTTAGTCCATCATTTTCTCCCTTAGTCTATAGAAATCACCCATTTCAACCAATAGGATAGCTCCATACTCCCTCCGTCTTCTTTGTCTATAGCTTTGTCTATCAATTTCAATAATCGGCCCGCAGTCGAAAAAGTTCTAAAACGCGAAGGAAACTCGGGGACAGTGGGTCGATTATTGAAATTGATAGACAAAGCTTTTGACAAAGAAGACATAGGGGGTATAAAGCAATCCTATTCGTTGAAATGGGTGGTTCTAATAGACTGAGAGGGAAAATGATAGACTAACTGTCGGGTCTCTCGTGGGTTGCCGTTAGTTAGTCTATAACCTACCTCCTTTGTCCATTGCAGCCACCAGCTACTACCAATAGGATCCCTCCAAATCCTTTTGGTCTTCATTGTGTATTGCTTTGTCCGTCAATTTCAATAATCAGCCCGCAGGTCTTTGTAGATAACGCAATCAGTAAAAGTAAAAGTTGAAAAATTCTTAAGCCTCCCTTAATCCCAATGTGCACTATACATGCAATAAGCCTCCTCATTAAAATCTTAGAGGAAATTCTGCGCCAGAGTGTAAATAGAGCCCAAAAAACTTGAATGATATCAGTGGCGCTGCGTGAATTGTCGATTATCGATGTTTCCTCATTTGGAGCTACGGTAAAGAATCGATTATGAGAGTGTTCGTTGCGAACACCCTGTTCATGATACTTCACCATGGGTATAAATGGCGGATCAATCGATGCATCGCAAAGCACGCCACGCTACTGAATGATATTAACACGAAGCGGACTCGTATTTCCCGTGCGAAGTAACTTACACTGTGACGAAACTCAAAGAGAAGTGTTAGTAGTCATCAAACTAAGTAAAGATAAATTTAAAAAATGCTTAAACCTCCTTTCATCCCCATGTGCACTGCACGATGGGCCCTCTACACTGTTAAACATTTTACGCAGCCAAGCGTCTCACCCGGAAGTTATATCCTTTGGAATGAAAAATTAAGTCAGACAGTAACAAAGAGTTCGTTTTTCACAAAAATAAGACATCTGTATTAACTAAACAATTTCCTTCGTAGGAGGAGAATTTCAACTTTCATTGCGTAGGAAGGAATCAGTCTTTGAGAAAAGAGGATTGGAGACCTTTCCTCTTAGAAAAGGAATTACTATTCGGAGAGTTCCCAAGTGGAAATACCATGTTTCAAAAACTAAATTCTTCATAGAGGAGCCTCGTATAAAAAAGCGTTCAGCGCTTCGGCGTTTTCCACAAGAAAAGAGTGTTGTTAAATCCTGAGACCTAAAATGACAACCTGCTTCACTGTAGGCGTTGGAGCACCGGTCGGAATATTTTTTCCTTCCACGAGGCTTCCAATCGATCGACAAATCAACTTGTAAAACCAGCGGGCTAATCGTTGATATTGGTAGCAAGGCAAAAAGGATATGGAGGAATCCTATTGGTGTAAGCGGGTGGTTGCAATGAACAAAGGAGGTAGGTATTAAAAAAACTAATAGCAATCCATGAGAGACCCTGTAGTTGGTCCATCATTTTTTCCTTTAGTCTACAGGTTCCTCTCATTTCAACAAATAGGATCACTCCATTCGCATTTCGTCTTCTTTGTCTATAGCTTTGTCTATCAATTTCAATAATCAGCTCAAAGGACCTCCTTCAAGTTCGAAAAGTTAATAAATAAGAGACAATCTAACTGGGGTGGTGGTGATTCTTGCAATTTGGTGACTCTTTTATTCTTCCGATTAAATCTACAGGGTTATTCAAAAGTTACGCACTACTGGCCATGAGGGGGGTGGCCGTTTGAAATTTTTGAGGTACCCCCCGCCCCCGAGGGGATCAAAAACTAGAAACTACCTAAAAAAGTTTCCCCCTTGATATGAGGAAACACACTTTAAACCGCAAATCGATATCATAATTAGAACTGAAGTTATGGCCAGCGGTGCGTGACTTTTGAATAACCCTGTATGTTAAACAATCGATTGTAGGTGACGCGGCCTGTATCACCTGGAATCGATATATTCAACGGATTTAGACGGAGAAAAAACAATGTTGCCAACTTGCTGAAATCGGCACCGTGCCGCGGCGACGACGACGACGCGACGCACACTGGAGCGAGTCAATAGGAGAGGTCGGACAAAACCTGGAAATTTAACTCCGTTTTTACAAAACTTGACGTTGTAAAAGTGATTCCATAGGTTTTCTCGTGAGGTTTTCATTAGAGAGCACCTCTTAAAATTGAAATTGTGCAAATTAGGTATCAAAATTTGCAGTTTTTTTCATAACCGACCTCCCTAATTGACTCGAGTCACCGTGCGACGTCGGCGAGAGGTCGGACAAAACTTGGAAATTTTAAACGCTTTTAACTCCGTTTTTACACAATTTGACGTCGTAAAAGTGGTTCCATAGGTTTTCTCGTGAGGTTTTCATTGGAAAGCACCTCTTAGAATTAAAGTTGTGACGAATTAAGCATCAAAATTTGCAGTTTTAGTCAAAGCTTTCATATCCGACCTCCCTAATTGACTCGAGTTACTGTGCGACGCCGGCGAGCGTTTCTCGCGGGACACGGAACTCGGGATCGCGGCGAGCCATTTTCCCGTTGGGATTCCAGGAAGGGAAAAGCGAGGAGATGTACACAGCGTACACGAGTTCAATGGAAAGGGACGAAAGTGAAAAATTTCAGCGGGGGGGACGGGGATTTTCTCGGGGATACTCGCGCGCTCAAGGGGTCAAGGTCGCTTCCTCCTCCTCCTGCCGCCGCGCAACGAGCGTGTTGTCAAACTGCACTGCTCACCGGGCTCCCGCTCCCTTCAAAACTAGAGTCCCTTTATACTGAGAGTCAAGACAACATCCCTCATGGAGTCACAAACGGGAATAAAGATTACACAAATTGAACATTTTTCGTAATCTTTGATCATTCTTTGATCGGCTCATTCTTAAATTCCTTTCTCCGTTCCTTCTCTCATTCCGTTTGTTCAGACGCTTCTGCACCCGTTTTCTCAAAACTTCATTTGTGCACTGGCTGCTCTCTTATCTATCACGGCAGTGTAGGGACGATGCACCAACGCTCGAAATGGACCTGTTGCAAATGTCGCCGAGGGCGAGAAGAAGACATAGCATTGATAGAAGGGCTCAAAAACCACGATGAGCGCAACAGGAAAGTCTACAATCCGCGTGAGTAATATGCACTTGTTAAAGTTCCCGCATCGAAAACGATACTTCGGCACAGCAGAATATTTCGTGACAAGAGTCGTTCCATCCAACCCTTGCGCACTGGAACGTTGCACAAAAATCAACGTGGCTAACGCTTCTGCGCGCAAAACGTGAGAAAGCACGATGGTACTCATCAACGCAGGGATGATATAAATATAAACACGCTGGTTGATGAAATCCCGTCTCGTCGCGTGTATTTTGGCGGGTTGACGTCGGACATGTTGAATATAGCGTAGCACCCTTGTGCGCAAGAGCTGGAGGAAACGACTCCTCTCACGAAATGTCCATCTGTGCCGTAGTATAGTTTTTGAGGCGGGGGGTTCAAATATTCCTTGCGCAAATTGTGAAGTCAGGAGTGTATTTTATACCTCCCGAAGTGTTTATCGAGAGTTTTGAGCCATTGGCTATAAGAAATAACTCTTTTTTTTGCTCGAGGTGAAGTTTGCGATAGGCCCACCGGGAGAAAGGCAACATTCCAGTTTTTGTACGTTGTTACTCCCTAGCGCCAAAAACCAAATCGTGGGCTTCTGCAAATTGAGACCGTTTTATAAGTGCTACACTGTTATGGAAGAGAACCGTATCCACTCTAAAATGAGCCGCCAAATAATCGGGTAATCCTATAAATTGTGGGGGCATGAGTTACGTTCGGAGGTCAACGCTACTTTTCGCCACATAATAGTAGTTAATTGACCATCGCATTATCGTAAGTCGTGCGTCTAATGATGATTCACACGATCGAAAAGCTTCCGGTAGATTAAATTAAAATACTCTCGCATTCTGCCTTGATAGCAAGGCGAGAAGTAAGTGCATGCAGGGATGAACCTCGAGACACATGAAATTGTGTGCTGACCATGACTCATGCTCCGCTGTCACGGCAGCATTATTTTCAATTCCATGGATGGTTCATACGTTATTACTTCGTTGACTGCTTACGACATAGTGCTGACTATCGGAATCGAAATTTACCAATTTCTGTTGCTTTATTCCTTAGAATCATTTGAAAAAGTAGTGAAAAAAGAGGCAAATCCTGCCATCCGCCTCCGCCATCGCCATCCTGAACACGTATAGACACATGGTATTTTTCAGGGAATCAAACAGACAGAAAATGTGGAAACCTCGCGACAGAAGTCTTAAACGCATCGATATTGATACAGAGTTGAAGAAAATTGAAGCTTTACTTGCTTCTACCGAGAAAGGTGGTCAATTTAGCATCCTAAAAATAGGATCCTCAACATATTCTAAGGAAAGGCAGACCGATTTTCATCATCGTAATACGCGTCCAAGCTCATTTGTGGGTCAAGATCATCTTTCTTGAGCCTAAGTCCTCGTCCCTTTATTAAGAGCAAGCTCGTGGATGGCCCGACACTCAAGCGCGTCGCTGCAGATCCTCTAAAATCCTCTTACCTCGACAGTCCGAAAAGGATCGACCAAGACTGTTAATCAAGAAGTTGTTAAGGCGGTATTTTACGACCATACCAGCGACCATTTTTATTACACCACTATGACAGTTTATGACCCTTCGCGGAGAGAGACTGTAAGTTCGCTCCAGTGTTTCACTTTTCAAACTTTGTATTGTCCTCGCACAAAGGAAAACTTATAGTATTGCTATAATGATGCTTTAAGGAATCGATTCTCACGTTGTTAAGCAGTGGGTAGCTCTTTTTATTTGAAAATATATAGGGTGAAGTAAGAATATGTATACCATTTCCGGCGTAAAATCTGCCGGGTAAAATAATACTTTCAGGGTACAACAATTTTTCTGATCCGTCTAAAACTCCTTACATTGTTATAAATATTGCTTTAGATTGTTGCAATGCGCAACCAATATTTTCCCCAAATTTGGTGCTTAGAATTCATCATTGAAATCTATTACTCTACTTAAAAATTTGGTGACTAATTGGTGACACGAGCTATCAAAATTGAACCCGAGTGGACATACAAAGTAGAGTGTAGGAACAAGGAAACTCGACCTTTTGTAAGTACATCTTTCGTGGGGCATGCGGCATGCCCTTCATCTAATACCATTGGATATATCATCCAGTAATTCATAGGGGCCCTTGTCGCCACACCGAGGCAAGAATTCGTAAAAACTCAACATTTGATAAATACGTGTTGGAAAGCAATATCTCTATGAATTAACTAAAAGAAGTAATAAAAAAAGTAGAGTTGAGCGGAGTAGAGATTATCCCTCGTTTTTACCATGACGGGTTTATAAAGTTGCAAAGATACAAACTTTGGTAAAATATATCTGTATCAATATCATGCGGTATTGAGAATTTTAAAAGTTCTCAAAAAAAAAGTCGAAAAATTACGAAAACAATAAACAGCAGTAGATTACATGTAAAACGTATTTCTACAAAACGGAGCTAAGTGCATTATGACGTGAGCCCTGTTATGCGTGTATTCTTCGGGGTCTCAGGGCTCATGTCTTAATGCACATAGTTCCGTTTGGCAGAAATACGCCCTGTTGAAAAACAAATGGATTTATTGCTAAAAATTACTAGAAGTTGAGTTGCATTGATTATGCCGTCGCCGAAGAAAGAAGTTCCTGTCATCATCATACATTCGGACAATCAAATAGTATAAGCTCTAAATTTTCTAACTGCTGCACATATAATGATAATAAAAAGAGTATACTAAAACTCCGTTAGCGGTGTTGAAAAAAAAAAAATTACTTCGACGTGAAAAAAAAGCTGTTTAGGCCTATTCTGCCCGAAGAGATTACCTCTTTCTGCTAGGCCTATAGGTGACGGACAAATCATGGATTCAGGAAATAAAAGTGAAAAGTTTCTTGATCTCCCCCCTTGAGATTCAAGGTCGACGGTTCGAGTCGCTAAGTCGCATCCGTCGGGGGATTTTCGAGACAGCAGCTGCAGCCCCGGCTGCCAATTACGAAGCGGGAACTCCGGGGGGGGGGGGGGGGGAGTCGAAGGGATAATTCAATTTGTCCCTTTTATCTCGACTCAGTTTCACGCCGTTCCGTCGGCTGACTTCTCTTGTGCAATCCCGATTTGCGTAGGCCCTTCAGCCTTTCGGCCCTCCGGTGCCCCGAGATAAATCCGCAGTGCTTAACGCTTAACCGGCTCCGGTGAGCGGCTTTGATTCTAAATGACGCTATATCGTAAGCTTCGGGCGGCGTTGCCAGTACCGCTTTTAAATGGTAATCCGTCGGATAGCGTTGATACAGTGAGGCAAAATTAGATTCGCTGTCTCTATCGTCTAAAACACTCGGATTCGTTATTGTGTAAGGAGAGGACAGAAATGTCGAATGGAGGTCTAAGGACGTGGCGGCATGGAGCATGAGAAAGAAATGAAAGATTGGGAATGTCAGTGAATTTTCATGAAATTTCACAAGACTGTGAAACATTTCATATTTTTCAGGGGCTAGAGTATGCAACCCGCACTCAAACACACAAAAACAAAAGAAAGTCACAGTTTTTACAATTTGCGAAACATAAAAAGGAACCGGTATTTTTCAATGGCTTCTTTTTCTGAAATTTCATGGAATATTTCACATGACATTTTGCCACGATGAAGGACCCAAAAGGACAGCCGAGAATTTTTAAGAAAGTAGATGACAAACTAGTCCTCACCTTTAATGTAGATCTAACCATTGAATCTCAAGCTCTTTAATATAGATCTAACCATTGAATCTCAAACTATCTTGGAGGGCTTAAACATCCTATATCATAATTGTATATTACTCCTTATAAATATTCTGTAGAAGTATGCAGAATGTACCTCATTATCTATGGACACAAAGCTTACATTAAAGATAAACTTATTTGTAATAACAGCCCCAGATGTAGTAACTGTGGTGAACCTGAAAGTACCGACAATCCCAATTCCTGCCCCAACATACCCCTGTGGATAAACCCCAGTGCTGTCATTTCCGAGAATTAATTCCAAATTCTGACCTTTTTAAAAAATCGGAACCTTTCCCGGAATCTTCTGAATCCCCGGAATTTTCAGCTATTTTCGGAATTTCCTCGAAATTTGCAGTTTTTGCCGGTTTGACCATTTATTTGATCAAATTTCGGGACTTTTTGGTCAAATTTAGCGATCTTTGGAACTAAATACGGGCGTATTTCGGAATTTTTCTCCGTAATTTTTGAAAAATGGGAATTTTTCTCGGAACTTTGGCAAATCGGAATAATTTCGGAATCGTTTAATGAAATTAAACGGCATAGTACTGGGATAAACTGTAACGGCAGCCAACCTTCTGACACAAAAAATGTTACTGCCAATCTTCAGATTTCGATGTCAAAGTAAGGTGACCAAGAATTTTCATAAATGAGTGTCCTTCCAAAAAACAGTAAATTGATGCAAAATTTAGGTCAAATACACGTTTACAAACGGTAGTCTCTTAATAGTAAAAAAAAAGTAAAAAAGGGTTAGGGGGAGGGGGGGGGGGGGGGGGGGGGGGGGGGGGGAATATATAAATATATATATATTTTTGTGGGGGGGGGGTTTGGTTTTTTATTGGGGGGGGGGGGGGGGGGGGTTTTTTTTATGTTTTTGGGTTTTTTTTTGGGGGGGGGGGGGGGGGGTTTTTTTTTTTGTTTTTTTTTTTTTTTTTTGGTTTTTTTTGGGGGGGTTTTGTTTTTTGGTGTGGGGGGGTGGGGGGGGGGGGTGTTTTGTTTTGTTTTTTTTTTTTTTTGTGTTTGTGTGTGGGGGGGGGGTGGGTTGGGGGGGGGGTTTATTGGGTTTTGTTGTTGTTAGAGTTGTTGGGTGTAGTGAGGAGGGGGAGAAAGTTTTTTAGGGGGGGGGGGGGTTTGGTTTAAGTTGGAAGATTTTGGTAAGTATGGAAGTGAGGGATTTGTGTGTAGATTTGGGGTTATTATTTTTTTGGTGTTTGATGGTGAAAGTGGATGTTGATTGTTTTTTTATTGTTGGGGAGGATGGAGGGGGAAGGGGAAGAGGGTTGAGTTATGTTTGTTAGGGGGTATGTAGTTGGAGGGTTTTTGAGGATGGGGGGGGAGTTGATTATGGGTTGTGTGGTAATTGGTATAAGTGGGTATATTTAGAAGATGATTTGGTTTTTTTGAATGATTGGATTTGTGTTTGATTGAGGTGGTTTTGGTGTATTTTGGGTATGAGGGAATTATTAGGATTTGGGAGTAGTGTGAATGGTATTATGATATGGTATTTGTTTTAGTAGGAAAATGTGGAAATGTATATAAGTATTTTTGTTCCTCATCAAATGCAAGATGGCGGACTGGTTTTTTGTGCAAATCCGCAATCAGAAGTTGGCGACCAATCGAAAGCGAGACAAGATGGCGGCGAAGCATCTGTTCGCGGCTCGAGCTCGTTCCTATCATGTGTATACTTGTTGAAGAAACTGTTGGTGATGTGATGTGAATCCCTGTGTTGGGTTTCAACGGTTTAATGATTTTTAACTCGGTTGAATTTTTAACCATTTAAGGGGCCGCTTTAATGGTTTAAGGAGCTTCAATGAGTATTGATGCAGAAAAGCAGTGGTTCATGCAATACGAGGATACACAATTTTAAGTTGTTCAGGAAGCGATAGAAGTGATAAAATTTCATAAAAATTCGCATCATGAACAAGGTATTTGAATCTCACAATGCGCGGAAGTTGTGCGGTTACGTGCTTTTGAAGATTCTTAGGGATGCATTTACGGATAATCGGTCGAATACATCATTTAAGACAGGGTCTTTAACTTGTGAGTCTAAAACTCACAAACCGCAAAAGATGTGTGGTAACGTGCTCTCTGAGATTCTTAGGGCTGCATACACAGCTAATTGGTCGTATATATCATGTGAGACGAGATATTGCGCTTGTGAGTTTAAAACCCACAAAGCGCGGAACTTGTGCGATTACGTGCTTTTGGAGATATTTTGGGCTGCAAGCCGTGGATGCAGCATTTAGAATCTCCAAAGGCACGTAATCGCACATCTTCGTCGCGTTGTTAGTTTTAAACTCACAAGTGCAAGATTTTGTCTCACATGATGCGTCACACCGATTAGCCGTGTGTGCAGCCCTATGAATCTCCAAAAGTACGTAACCGCACAACTTCTGCGCTTTGTGAGTTTTAAACTCACAAGTGCAAGATCTCGTCTCACATGATGCGTTCGACCGAATAGCCGTGTTATACAGCCATTAGAATATCCAAACGAACGTAATCGCACATCTTCCGCGCTTTGTGAGTTTCAAACTCACAAGTGGAAGAACTCGTCTCACATGATGTGTCCGACCGATTAGCTGTGTATGCAGCCTTAAGAGTCTCCAAAAGCATTTAATCGCACATCTTCGTCGCTTTGTGCGTTTTAAACTCAAATGTGAAAGATCTCGTCGCACGTGATGCATCAATCCCATTAGCCGTATATGCAGCCAAAAATATCTCCAAAAGCACGTAATCGCTCACGTTCCGCGTTCCGCGCATTGTGGAGTATTAAACTCACAAGAGAAAGATCTCGTCTCGTATGATGTGTTCGACCGAGTAGCCGTGTTTGCAGCCGTAATGATCTCGCTGCTTTCATTGTTATTTTCGTTAGAGTTTTACTTTGAAAACCTGATGGCTGATACAGCCGAAACGGCCACATAGTGGTTTAAGTTGGGCAATAAAAAAAAAATAAAAAAGTAATAAATAAAAATCACATTGGGCGAAAAATAAATGCAAGTATTACCAATTATAGCATGATATAGATACAATGATGAAAATCTTTCGCTGGGTTTCGACAGTTTAATGATTTTTAACTCAGTTGAATTTTTAACCATTTAAGGGGCCGCTTTAATGGTTTAAAGAGCTTCAATGAGTATTGATGTCGAAAAGCAGTGGTTCATGCAATACGAGGATACACAATTTTAAGTTGTTCAGGAAGCGATAGAAGTGATAAAATTTCATAAAAATTCGCATCACGAACAAGGTATGGGTTAGAAACGTTAAAAAATCGCAAATTCTACGTTACAAAGTGGAAAACGTCGTTATTCTTAAAAAAGCGACCGACTGCAAAGGCATTTGTAAAAATCCCTACATTGACGACTAGCCTCAGACACGGATACGAGTATAACAGTGGCGTGGCGTGAATGACCGATTTACGATATTTCCCCATTTGAAGCTATGTTAAAGAATCGATTATTAAGGTGTCCGTTGCGAACACCCTGTTTATCGATCCTTTTCCATATGTTTAAACGAAAGATCGATCGATACATCGCAAAGCACGCCACGCTACTGGAGTATAAAGAGAGACAAAATTTTAAATCTTCTCTCTTGAAAACAAAGTGAATTGCGCAATCTTAGAACGATTGCAATTCGCAAAATTGAGAGAACCGTGATTCAATCAAATATTTACGTTTAAACCGTATTCAATCGGGGGATCGGAAAACACCAGCATCTCTTTCAAAAACGATTTCAATGCCGCGGCGCGGACGAAATCGACGAAAAACGAGCGACAACGACGAGAGACTCCGCGCGAGATGACGAGAATCAGGCTAATAAATCGGGAGGCGTGGGTGCGGCGAATTGATATTCAACGCGGGAGGCGGGCGACAGGGGAAAGTTACGAATTACGATGTAAAGTCTTTTCGGTACCGGGTACGCGTTCCCGGGACTCGAAAAGTAAATAAGATTCCTCTCGGTGAAAAATTGGGGAGGACAAAGAGGGAGAAGGGGGAGGGTTGTGGATGGAGTAGGCGCGGGAATGAGCTTATCAAGTTGTATGCAGATCGGCAGAGTGTTCGACGCCCGTAAATCCGTGAATATTTGGCCGATCAAAAGATGAGGAAACTTCGGTGTTGTCGCGATGAGTCTGGAAAAGTCGCTTTAGACCGTGCTCACTTCCTCGAAACTTGGAATGAACGGATTATTTTGCGAGGAGCATAACCCTGTCGTAATAGCAGAGAGCCGGAACTCTCGAATTTTCGAGATAGAGTTTCCTTCAAAATTCGTTTATTTTCTGTGAGAAACATGCTCATTGGTTTTCCTAAAGTTGAACATGATCGAGGCGTTCGGACCAGAGAGGGCATTCCTTGATTGCGGTGTTTTAGAATCTCCACTGCTAATTTAGAGTTTTAGAGATGAAACTATTGGGTGATTTTTCCTAAATTTAAAATCCCGCTTTTCCAACTCTTCAAAAGGAAGCACGCCCTCTTTTACATTATTTCTTATGCAGATTTCTGGAGCCCACCCCATATTTCTCACCTGCACATAAATCTATTTGATAGAAATACGTCCAACTATGAAACGTGGGCGATGTTCCACGATGGCGTCCACTTGGAGGAGTGCTCGGGCCGGGCCATTGGCGACGCAGTATTCAAAGGTAAAAGGATTAAAGTTGATACACGGCAAAGGCGACGACTAATCGCGGAGGGGAGTTGCGTTGGCGGTAAAATTTGAATTCGAGGGATGAAATTACGACTGGGTGGGATTGATTGATTGGTGAGTCGGCCCCGTTTTATCCGGGTAACCCAGATCAAAAATAATCACTCGGTGCTTTCTTGCCGTGTCGTGATGGCTCGACAGATACTGCAGCGAGGGTGTCATTGACGATGGTTAACGGGCGTAGAAAAATACACTGGAAAGAAAAACCACATTGGATCTTGAGTCCAGACTCTTAAAAACATGGACAAGAAAAAATACTCCTCATTTAATCGGATTTTTGCATGGATCAAGAACCAAGCCTCTTAATTTGAGCGGATTTCCTTCAGATTTAAGCTTAAATCTGACTGAATCAAGAGTGTTTTTTCTTGTCAATGTTTTCAAGAGTCGGGACTCTGAATCCGATGTGTTTTTTTCTTCCAGTGTACACTCAATGCACAACTTACTTGCAACACACGTAAGTATGGACACCATTTAGCAACAAAGAGCTACTAGGTTTACTTAGAAAATACTTATGAGTCATCGGTTTCATAATGCACATATTTATAAATATAAGATACAAATGGAGCGAGTTCGTTAGGGTGGGAACCAGGGTGGCATAAAACGTAAGTGAGAATTGATGAAAAGCTGGAACTTGAAATATCAGGGGCTAGAGTATGCGACTCGGACTCAAATACACAAAGATAGAAGAAAGTCGCAATCTTTACATTTTGAGAAACATGAAAAGGAACCGGTATTTTTCAATAGCTTCCAGAAATTTCTAAAATTCCATGAGATATTTCGCGTGAAATTTCAAGATTTTATTTTCATGAAATTTTCCCACCCTGAAGGAAACCAACCCACATTCAGGTGAAACTGAGAAAAAGAGGTTTGAAGCTTTATTCCTGCATAAACCTTAATGTAGAAAATTAACTTTGACCCTATTTTCACGAGCCAATTTCTGTTTTTTGCCTTAAAGTTTATGGAAGGAGAGGATGTACGGCCGACATTTTCGATCCAATTTTTTCGAAAATTTGGGTTGGTTCCTCTCTGATTAACTCGGACGTTTTAACGTTTTTATTTCACATTGGTTACGAGGAATTTGAACTGCCCGCTCACAAGAAACTCAAAACTCTACGTGAGTCAAATCGCCCACTACAACGGTTTCAGCAAGCTGCTCAATCGAGCAATGTTCATTTCCCATCATGTGTTGTTCAAACTATTAGCAATTTGCTATAACTGAGCCAAATCGTCAAGATTGAGGTTGCCAGATTTTTATATCGCAGAGACTGTCATGATAACGTTTAGCGCGCGATGTGAATCACGTAGAGCATTGAGTTTTCATGAGCGGGTGGTTTGAATTCACGCATTAAGAATCATTAAATATCTTCGTAAGGAGTTAATTTCGGTAATTTTCGTTGTGAGCATCGTGTTTTACGTAAAATTTTGGTTAAGAAACATGTATCAGAATGCTGAAATTCGTACCTTATCTAGTGGTCCATTACAGAAAATGAAAAGTAGCCTTAATAAGAGTTTCCACAGTGTGAGACGCTCTTGCGATAATTCACTGGGGGGAAAAACAGCAGAACCGATTTAGATGAATCGCAATATTGATATCAGAATGAAGACTCCTCGCGGTAAGAGGCATCACGCGGCTAACTTTGATCGGGATCATAATTAACTTTACTTTAATATGATTATGAAAAGCTCCAATGAAGGGTATTGGATTTTTCAAAATAGAAAAGGAAGAACGTGGTACCGGGAAGGCTTTGATATAAAGCTCCCGATAGAAAGAAAAAAAAGAAGTCGGCATAATTTTTAGCCTTGCTCGAGCGAGCGCAAGGCTGCCTCTTTGCGTTGCAGGTGATGAGGAGAATAAGTCCAGCTCGCTTTGAGTTTTCACACCGGGATAAAATAGCCTCGAGTAATAATAGGTGTTAAGTGATATAGCCATGAAAATTGCGCACCCTCAGACGAGACTGCGAGATGCAATTTTCAGGTCTGACACGTGGAACTCTCCATCGACTGATGATAATTTTAGCCTCTTGAATGTTCCGCTGATAAAATTTAATGTTCGGAATTCGTCTATTCTACCGTACACTGGAATAAAAAAAACACATTGGATCTAGAGTCCAGACTCTTGAAAACATTGACAAGACTAAAAGACTCTTGATTCAATCGGATTTTTGATTGAATCAAAACGAAATCCACTTAGATTAAGAGGCTTGGTTCTTGATCTAAGCTAGATTCTGATTGAATTAGGAGTACTTTTTCTCGTCGATGTTTTTATGAGTCTGGACGGATCCAATGTGTTTTTTTTTCCAATGTAGTAGTGGCTAAATGCGAAAAAAGGTTCTTTCAGTGCACAGTTCCAAAATTGAAATTGTGTTTTATTCTCTTCAGGAAAAACTAATCGTGGTATTTCTTAGCAACTTAGAGTGCATTTTTAGAATTGGTTCAAAAATTTCACAGACAATTCCATCACAAAACTGCTGGTTGGTTTCCATTTATACAGTGGCGTGGCGTGAGTGATCAATTATCGATAACTCCCCCCCATTGGAAGCTATGTTAAAGAATCGATTATTTGGGTGTTCGTTGCAAACACCCTGTCTATCGATCCTTTGATCAATCAATAAATCGCAAAGCACGCCGAGCTATTAAAAGAATAAGAACTTAATTGGCGATTTACGACGGCGTGACTTGAAATATGCTTTTGTCGACTCCAGTCATCCATGTGTAAATCGGGGAGAGAAAGAGAGAAACAATTACAAACTCAAATTGGGTCTTAAGCTCTATAGAGTTCTGTCCAGAACTTAAAGCTTGTAAATAAATTCTTGATTTTGAAAAGAAAAGAAAAAAAGAAAAAAAAACACTTTAGTTTTTCAACAATGCGCACTCGTAAAAATATAGCCCCACTCATTATTCACGATGTCAAAATCTATAAATTTTTTGCGGCTTCAGCCTGGCTTAAAATTTCAGATCCAAGCAGTCATTTGCAACTTGAGAGCCTCCGTCTCCATCAGAGAATCTACGTTATTATCAGTGGCGTGGCGTGATTTGCGATATATCTTTTGTTATGCCATTTAAACCTATGGAAAGGATCGATAATCAGGGTGTTCGCAGCGAACACCTTAACAATGGATTCTTTATCATAGGTTTCAATGGCAGAACAATCGATATATCGCAATTCACGCCACGCCACTGGTTATTATCGGCTCGGTTCGGCAACGCGCGACCATGAGACGCGGAAGTAGGTCAATTTGAAAATCAACCGAATCGATTTACATGATTTTACAGGCACTCGATTATGAGCTTAAAAACTTACGGTGCATTTGCATCTCATCGCGTGGGGAAAACGCTCCTCATCATAGATGAAAAATACAAAGAGGAGAGAAAATTGATATTGGCAAATTTACGACTTTGGTCTTTTCCCCCTCATTCCACACCCCACGAGAGCCTTGCCATGCAAAATCGACGTGCTAGGTTCAAGTATATGACCATCACCTTCATTCAAGATCGTTTCGAGTTTCGATCGTTGCTTCCTCAACCATCAAAACGCATTTTGGCCAGCAACATATGACTGATAACCGTGCGAAATGACCGACTCGCGTTATACTTTTTCAATACCTTCAACCGACGAAAAACGAAACATTTCAAAAATTTGAATTTTCCGCTCAAATTGCGACAAAGATTAAAGAAATTCCAGACTTTCTTGCAAAATTTCCGCACTTTTTCAGTACTTCCGGACCGCCTTTGGAAAATCAGTAATATTTCCGGACTTGAAGACACCCTGCTTCATGAATGCAGAGACTC
>NC_092799.1:5092996-5142988 GCF_918797505.1 Bemisia tabaci
GTGTGTGGCCAATGTTGTTTACACATTTTGCCTCGTTGTCAATGAAGCTAGTGTCTTGTAAAACTACCAACGTAGGCGTCTTAGTGTACGATCTATAGTTGAACATTTTTTCGAAACCATTGTTCGAAACGATAGTAATCTTTTTTCGTTTTAAAATTAAGATCAGACCAAGTTGGACTCTTAGTGGATTCATCTGCTTTCAGTTGAATCTGGAAGTACTCCAATCGATTCTAAATTATACTTCAAATGCGCCTTGCATAGTGGTCCTTTGTGATAAAATTCCAATTCCTCTTGAGCTTCGGAATGAGAAATCGCGCGACGATGTTCGCACAAACGCTCAAGCTTGCTGCGGGACCGTCGGGGCAGTATGGAATGTTAGCTTTTTCTTGAGTATGTGGCAACATTGTCATCATCTTTTCGCGGTCGACCGCGAGTTCTCCTCGGAGTTGGCGTTTCCCCCAATTCCTGTAATAATATCCCCGCATCGTGTGAATAAACATTGGACAATCATGACCTGTCTCCCTAATGACGGAATACCGAAACATGCACGTTTATTCTCGGCGAACAATGGGAATCGGATGTATATGTTGGAGGCCAACCGCCAATTGGACGTATTTCTATCAAACGGAACTATGTGTATTAAGTCGTGGGCCCTGCGACCCATAAGGGATATATGCATAACAGGGCTCACGTCATAATGCACTTAGTTCCGTTTGACAGAAATACGTCCAATTGCCACTCCCGGCGTATGTTTTTCTGCAGGATATTCTCAGTCACCGATGCAACAGGGAATCCACTGCTACAAATTGAATGATCTCCAGAGTGTTATGCCGCATTAAATCCCGGTTAATTTTATTTTATTTATTTTTTTTATTTGTAGAAATACACGTTGCATGTCTTATGAAACAATATCATTTTCCCGTATACATCGAAGAACATTTATGTTTTGAGTACGAGAGGATAAGATGGGTCGATCATTTTTTAAGCATGAAGCTTAATCTACTGAAACATCTACTGCAAGATAACGAGTGGTATAAACTGAGCGATATCCGGAGTATGTTGTGCCGCAATAAAATCGAATCGCTTAGTATCTTCGTGGGCTGAAAAAATGACAGTTTTTCAAATTTTTGTGGGGGATTCAGACCGCTTTCCCCTCTTTTTCGGCTGTGAAAAGTATTCTTTGATGGGTGTTGGTGTATACGTAAAATTGAACGAGAAATTGAATGCGGGTACCGGGTGAAAAATCGACCGAGGGTTTAATGAGGTTCGATGAGAGCTTTTCAATTTCATATTCATTATTGTTTAATTTTAACGCTCTGTTGCTGACAAGAAGAAGAGGGGGCGACCCTTTGACTTGAGTCACGGGCTCTGCGTTAGTACAAGCTAAGTTACGTGATATCTGATCAGCTCAACACAATAATTCCCGCGGCGATTGTACCGGATAACTCTTCAACCGATCACCCAAGCTCGCGAACAATCAGACGAGCATCCCGTTGGAAACTAGGCTGCCCTGCTGAGGAAAAACGCCGTATGAGCCGTCGGACGTTGCCAAATTTCCTTCGATAATGCTCGAATCCTCAGGAAATGCGAGACCATTTTTTCTTCAAGTTTTTTCAGAGGAATTCATGCGCAATTAGATGTGGTGTTTGTCAAATTTCAAAGTGAATCATTCATAACTTTTCCCGAAAATGATCGACTTATCACGGGAAATTCGGCAAGAAGCGAAGGTTCATACGGCGTTTTTCCTTGGACGATGACATTTCCACACTTCATCTACGGATAGTTTCTAGTGTTAATCTTCACCCAACAATAAAAGGGAATAATGACAAAGATACGTACCTTGCCTTGGGCTGACGATTTCTGCATATGATTCTAGCAACCCGATTGCTTGTTCCACAGATCCTCCTGGAAAAAAATATTCTTTCCCGGGTCATCTTCTTCTGAGGGTATACACCGCCAAATCATCTCTCTGGAAAAGTGCACACTCAAGAGATATCCGCACAAAAGACCTCGTTTACTGACCCAAAACTCCTAAATCCGGCCCTGACGTATGCGTGTATAACAGATTATACAATTTTGTTGATTGCACGAACTGATACAAGCACGGTAGTAGGCGACGCGTTTCCATCGCTCATCTTCCGAGAAGCGACAGGGTCTTGAGTCTCAAGTCGCCCGAAGTTGCTCCAACTTGGACGCGAAGCTCTAATCCTTAATTAACGGCCGTGAATGGGCCCTTTCTAATCTGAGACAATCGCTCTCTCGCCGAGCCTCGGCTTCGAGAAGCAGAGCGAAGTTTCCCGACTCGGGAGAACCCGACAAGTTTTTCCGTGGGACGCCGAGAAGTTCGGTTCGAGGCCCTCGGCGAGGTGATGAGGAGATATGGCATGTCGGCGTGGAAGGAGAGGGTGGATGAAAGGATTGCCGAAAAAAGCGCACCGAGCTCTCTTCGTGGAATCGAAGTTTTCAGCGATCGAATGTTCTTGATCCGGTGCGCAGTTCATCTCGACTTTCGGTCTGAATGAAAGGTGGTTAAAGTTACCAGGTGTCGAGACAATTCGACGGTGTAAGTCGGCAATCACATAACTCGGTTTGCGACGTCGCAGACTTCTTGTCATACTTTATTTTTTAAATGGGAAACTACTCAACGGCAATTCTTTAAAACTGTCATGATTTTTCTTCTCAATTCGAACAAAATTCTGCAAAAACTTCAAGAAATAGTGTCAATTTGTTCTCTCTTAAAAAAATGACGTATAGGCGGAGATTTTCAGACACCGCAAACGAGTTATATGTGATTGCCGACTTTCACCGTCGAATTGTATTTCCCTCCTAGAAAAATATTGTCAAGTTCCTCCGCTTTTTTATCAAACTCTACGACTGTAGTGAATGCAACTAAACATAATGGTTGTATTGATATCTATATTACCTAAGTAGTAAGTAGATGACAGTATTGTAGCCTTGATACCTTAATTTGTGTTTATTGTTATTTCATGATGCGAAGTACTTTTCGGCTCGCAGAGCCTTCATCTTACTTACTTACGTACCTACTTACTTACTTACTTACTAACGGCGCTACAGCCTTGGGTAGGCTTTGGCTTCCATAACGATTCCCCTCCACATCCCTCTATCTTTCCTGCAAGGTCATCACGTCGATGTTATACTTCCCCATTTCGCTTGCTATCTCCACCATTTTTCCCGCTTGCTTCATTGCTTACGTTCCAGGTTGCCATTGAAATGTCTTTGGCTTTACCATTTTTCTTTTTTTTTCCGATGTTCCATACTCGTTTAGCATATAGAAGTGGAAATTCTTGAGGGATTTGATCCAAATTGGATGCGGCATTCCACACGAAACGTCTTGGGGGTCATGCATTATCACCAACTCGCACTTTTTTTTCAAGATACGGCCCACCGCTGGGTGTCGACACTATCTTGATCCGAAAGTAAACCTCGCGCATCCGCATTATCACGGGTAACGGAAGACTCGTCCGCTCGAACTGAATTCAGCGCCATACACATCTCGAAATACTTCAAGCACTACACCGTTAAGCATACGTTCCTCCGATGTGCAAATTGCCTATACCTCGCTTGCATTCACGGTACCTTAGATATCGCATAAAACGTTATACAGATTTAGAAGTCTTTTTAGTTGTTTGACTACTGACATTTCATAAATTTTTTAGATGGGTGATACAATTATTATTCATAGGTGTAATCATTGGGTGTCGAGAAATCTCGACCTTGCCACAATGGTACAACTTCAGTTTATTTCGAGTAGTTTACTGGTAGTCTGGTGGTACATTGATTGATGAATATGATATTGCAGTGGGTTTAGTTCCTCTTTTATTTGTTTTAAGTATTAATCACTAAGTTTATAATGACTTTCAGTTTTTTTCGTTTTTCAGCTCTGAAATATATTGTTCATCTCCTTGACTAGTCACAGGATTTGTTTAAAATACATTTTCACATTGTTTTAAGTAATTAAAATCGTCAAAATTAGCTGGTTTAACATAATTTCTTTTCAAAACAGTTACGAAGAGTTGATTCAATACGTCGAAGATTTTATCGCAAATTGCGTTGATTTGCGGAGTGAAATACAAATGTAGACTAAACCTTAGTACTCATAATGTCATCCATCTTAAAAAAGCCGAGCAATCCTTATTGCTCATTTTAGCAGACGCCAGGCAACACTACTCGTAGCTCACTCCAGTATTACAGAGCTCACAAGAAGAATGTGGACTAAAAACATGGTCTAAGGGATTTGTTTCATCGACCAGAGACTAGTACACATCTAGAAACATACACAAAAAATAACAGTGAGGCTCTCTTGCAGATCGGAGAGTTAAAACTTTTTGTAGATTTCTTCTTTGTAGAAACGATAAGAAATTAAAATAACAATGCTCGGTATTTCGTACCGTTCTTGAAAGATATCGATCTCGACGCGGGAACCTGTACTAATCAATTATTTTTATCTGTCCTTTAATTAATTTTAATCAGAAAGTGCTTCATGTTTTTAAATCTTAAATAGAGTTAAAATGTAGGAAACGACCCCTTTCGAGATTTCGAAATTTTTCAATTTCTCAATCTAAAGACATTCCTCCGCACATAATTATCACACATGAAATTCACGAGCGATCCCTAGCCATTCATCATTTCTCAACGCTAAGGAATATTGCTACAAAGTTTTTCATTTGAAAATATTACGAAGTGACGATTTTAAGACTGATTAATTCCTGACGCTTGGACGGGAATCGGATCCAGGATTCGATCATCCATCGAGGCCTTAAAAAAAGCGTATTCCCTACAAATAGCCAACCGCTCGTCTATAACAGAGTCCCTTTATACTAAGTGTTGAGACAATGTGGCTCGTGGATGTCACACACAGGAATTACACAAATCGAACGTTTTTCGTAATCTTTGATCAACTCATTCCAGAATTCCTGTCTCCGTTCCCTCTCTCATTGTTCCTCGCCATGTCCCTCATTCCCCGGTCCATTCCAATCTCTAATCTTTGCAATCGGCGAAAATGTAATCTTTATTCCCGTTTGCGACACTGTGGATGCCTAAACTGCCTTGCTAAGAAGAAATTTCGTATGGACATTCGAGAGTTGCCAAATTTCCCTTGATACTATGCGTATTTTTTACGATTTTTATGCAAATTTTTCTTTCAAATTTTCAGATATTTTAGACTGAATTGCGTACAAAATAGTCTGAAAATTTATGGGGGAAAATATTCACAATTTTCCCAGTAAATTCGGTTTTAATCTAAGCAAACTTGGCGACGTCTGAAGTCTCATACGGCGTTCTTCTTTAGCATGGCAGTTAAATACGGAAACCAACCAGCGGGCCGATTATTGAAATTGATAGACAAAGCTAAAGACAAATAAGACAAAAGAGAATTGGAGCGATCCTATTGGTGGAAGCGGGTGGTTGCAATGGACAAAGGAGGTAGGCAATAGACTAACCAACGGCAACCCACGAGGGACCCGATAGTTAGTCCATCATTTCTCCCTTAGTCTATAGGACTCACCCATGTTAACCAATAGGATAGCTCCAAACTCCCTATGTCTTCTTTGTCTATAGCTTTGTCTATTAATCTCAATAATCAGCCTGCTGAAAGGAATTCGTTTTGTCTTTACTCCCGGTATGAAGGGACTCTAATCTGTGAGCGATACTCTGAGAATACCGTGCATGACCGCACCCGATGACGTCGCGGAGCAGCGGACGGAAATAAAGTCGTTGCTCTTACGTAAGGGCGCATATCTTCCTCACACGAGCCCCCGGAAGCACGGATTTATACCTGAAACAGGGCTCACGTGGAAACCAAGATATGCTCCAACGTCGAAGACGTTAGACGGTAAGAAGGCGTTGCAAAAATACAAAAATACCCGCACGTGCGACTCCCTCGGGATCACGTGGTCTCGGGAGCGCACCGATCGACTATCGATACTTCTCCATTTGAAGCTGTGCTAAAAAATCGATTAAGAAGGTGCGCCTGTTTATCGATGATTTGCAACAACTTTTAACGGCGTATAAATCGATGTATCGCAACCACCGGCACCGACTCGTGAGGAATTCGCCGAGGTTTGGGTTAGGGTTACAGCAGTGGCGTGGCGTGATTTGCGATGTATCGATTGTTATGCCATTTAAACCTATGAAAAAGAATCGATAAACAGGGTGTTCGCAGCGAACACCTTGATAATCGATTCTTTACCACAGGTTTAAATGGTAAAACAATCGATACATCGCAATTCACGCCACGCCACTGGGTTACAGACGAATTTTTAATGATGCATTCCGCAGGGGGCCGGACCGGGACGTCTAAACGTTCAATATTGATCTCGGTTACTCGGACTTCTTTCTTGGCGAGGTATTTCGGCCGGCCGGGAGAGGAGACTAGCGTCAGGAGAGACGGAAGTGGGTCCGACTCGTCGGGTACCTCAAATATCCGACGGACGTAGCAAGCCCAGCATGTGGTGAGGAACGTAAATAAACGCCGTGTTCATGTGACAGTTCCTTAATCAGTCTTTTTCCTTTGGGAGGTCTCACATATAGATGGTCGATGTACCAAACTACCACGCACGGTGAACGGTCCAGCCGATAAAAGGTAGCTCTACCGAAGAGAAATACAAATCAGGAAAGTATACAGGAATGACATGCAAAGAAAATCTGGTGCTGAGTTATCACCCGAACATTACCTGCATAATAGCTGCCTCTTTTAAGATCGCGTCTTTGAATGGCAGATTACGCAAATGGGAGGCTACATACGAGCCAACAATCGAAAAATGGTCCTTTGTGGTTGGCGCAGCAGGGGCTGGTCCAGGTGATGGAGGCGGAGAAGGAACTAAATTTTCGGGGCTCATGATCTGATAATTATGTTTTGAAATATCTCTTTGATCTTTGCAGCAAGATACATAGATAGAGAACAGTTTTCATTCTATAACCAGATTTTTTTTTTTACATATTGATAACATCCATGAATAGAAAACGCAAACTCATGGCACACAGGCTGTCAGGGGGGTCCCTATGTGGAGGTCTCATCAACCTTCTCTACCTTGTACTTCACAATGCTCCGCTTACACTTAAATATAATTGTAAAGTAAACTCTAAAAAGACCAATTCAACCCTAAAAATTAAATTCAGATACCAAAAAGTACCTATACTGCCACGCATCCCCGCTGTGTTGTGCGATTTTCTTCCAGTTCTCACCCGTTATATTATCTGCGAACTCATTTTCCTGAAAAGACGTTGTTTGATACCCTTCAGCTCGAAATTGTGCTAAAACAGGATACTGGGCCAAAAAATGATTCTGTTTCTTCTTGGCCTAGATTGCACAATGAGCAAATTGCACTTTTGGCTTCATACGCATATTTCTTTGCAGCAAGTGCATAGACAGATAGAATTTATCGATGCATACAGCCTATAGTGAACAGCTTCGGCACAAGTCAAATTTACAATTTATACAACAATTAAAGCAAAATTAAATTATACAGGTTTCTCAAAAAATTATTTTAGATTATAATAAGCTTTTTTTCAGTTTTATTTTCAATTGGTTAAGGAATATTTTGACGGAACTTTCCCCGTACATTCCTTTTAACTAGTTGGTCAAGGTGTTGAAAAATGTTTTCGCTTGATTTTTCATTAATTTATTCTCCCTAGTTGTTACAATATTACTGTTCATTTGTTGCATATTATTGCATGCTGAGATGAACATGGACACACACGAAAGCATAAAAGCTAAGCATGGCTCATAAAGAAATGCACTTGCTGCTTTCCAGTGGCGTGGCGTGCTTTGCGATATATCGATTGATTACCCATTTAAATCTATGGTAAAGAATCGATTATCAAGGTGTTCGCTGCGAACACCCTGATTATCGATCCTTTTCCATGGGTTCAAATGGCATAACAATCGACAAATCGCAATTCACGCCACGCCACTGCTGCTCTCTTGGCTACGGCGCACAGTGGATCGAGTCCATCAGAAAGGTCGGACACGACATTTTTAACTAAAATCGCAAATTTTGATGTTTAACTCGCCAAATTTTAAATTTTAAGGGGTGCGTATGGAAGACAATTTAACGAGAAAATCAATGGAACCACTTTCGAGACCTAAAATTTCGCATTAACGGAGTTACGAGCTTTGAAAGTTTCGAAATTTTGTCCGACCTCCCCATTGACTATATCCATTGTGCGGCGGCAGCGTTGAAGAGGCGGTTTCGCGTAGTCCAACAAAGCGTGGAGATTTACAATAATTGCGAATCCGGATTCGGATCCGTCGTAACCTCCCGCTTTGACTCCACCGCAGAGCACTGCCTTCGTCCTGTCCGCCCCGGTTTTAGCTCATCTCGCGGACCGTCTCGACCTTGCAAGCCGCGCCCCCCGAGTAGCCACGTGGCGCTACCCTCGGACCCCGCTTCCGCGAAAACGTGTCTACCGTTAAACGCAGTGCAACCGCCCCGAGGCCGAGGCGTAGCCGTTTTTTTTTGCATTTGTTCAGCAACAGTATAATTTTACAAGGTGCCGTGCCATATTACCTTACAAATTATAAACACTAAATATCGGCAGAAATCACTTCAGGCTTTGGGGCACCAAAAGTACTCCCAATTTCTAATGAATTTTGTGCATAATGAAATAACAAACTTATTCGGAGAATTGGGGACTCTGCGTTTCGAATACAGCTTGAATAAGTCTAAATCAATGAGGCTGATAGTGGCTGACGCAATGATAGTTTGTACGTTGGGTATGCCTTGCAGCCATTCGGGTGAGGCAATTAAGGTGGGGCGAAAATCTATTCCCCACGTGGGAATCGAATGGGCCTCGTCGTATATGATTGCTTTTCTTAAATTCACATTTTTAAAAAAGTTCTGGAATTCGTAAAGATGTATTAACTTCTCAGGAGTAACGAAAAGAAAGATCGAGTAGCCGTGCTGTATTTCCAGACTAAGGTTTTCGGCTACGAGGCGAGTAAATTCTGTTTCTCGTAGATTCACGCATCTCACTCTCTCTCTCTTAATTTAGTAAACATATCGATGAGGAGAGCTACTAAGGGGAAAATAACGATTACAATATGTTGCCGTAGCATGAAGGGAACGATAAAAATGGAAGTTTTGCCGTAGCCGATTGGTAGGCGGAGGCACACATTTTTTCCCGAGGAAATCAGGCGCATGGCTTCTAATTGGCCAGCTTTCAGTATGACACAGTTGATGGATCGAGGAGTCTTGCTGCATCGAGATATCTGAAATCAGAAATACGAAGACTCTTTCCCAATTGTTTCTCTCGTCCCCCACAAAAGTATAAAATCCAATACACCAAAAATCAAAGATAAAATGTTCTAATGAATTTTGTGCACAATGAAGTAACAACTTAATTTGGGGAAAAGGCTGCAAAAAAACAACAAAGGATAAAACAAAACCCGGAACGTTCCAAAATAGTGACAATTTCATTTTCAACCGGATAAACAAAGACGAGCCGTCGATACGCTGTTATTGCGAGACCGAGACTGATAACCAGGCAAGCAGACTCGGCTCCGTGCAGCGAAATCAAAGCACGCAAGACAAAGATTACAAATGATGGAATTTAATTTTGGAAGTCGAATTTTGTGCAACTTCCTCTGCTCCTTTGCGCAATTGGTATCCACGGATGGCAAATTTCGGTCACATGCTGTTTCTAACCCCCGTACGAATCCACTTAATTAGGTGGCCCAAATGTTTGGGCAGAGGCCCAAAATAAAATGAGAAAAAAAATGAAGGAAAGAACTGAGCAATTTTCAAAGTGGACTGTATGTTTTTTAATTTATGAAAGGCTACCAGGCCGCGCGGGGCCGGGTACAGAACGAGTCTGGATTCCCTAATCGAAAGTCCTAACGAGACGATTTTGGAATACCAGGCTGCGCGGAGCCGGCTTCAGAGCGAGTCTGGGTTTTGAGAAGAAAAAAACGCGAGAATTTGAATGTTGAACGACGAAAAAGAAACTCATGAAAGGAGTGGTCAAACTAATTTGGATGAATACAGAGAAATTGTTACTTACGTTGTTGAAAAGCAAATGGACTGACAGATACAAATTGCCGTGAAACAAAAAAACTGATGAATGAAAGAAGATTAGCTTGAAGAGCTTTACTTTATTATTTACTTACTAATACGATGTGCTTGAAGAGCTTAGAGAAACTTAGTCATGAAGAAACGCGGACCTATTACACTACTGGATTGCCAGTAGGGCACACCACTGGGATGCCAGTAGGAACCTAACAATCGAAATAAATAAATAAAAGAATAGAAAGAAACCTAACATATAGGAACAATAATCTAATCATACTTGGAATGTGACTAACAATATTAGGAATACAGTTGTTGCGCTATAGGTATAAATTAAAGTCAGAGGATTTTCTCTATTACTTAGCGGCGCGTTTAGCTCTGGTGACGGCCCCTTTTCCCGTGGCTTTGCGCTTTGTTGTAAGCTTGGCCTTGGGGGTGGAGCAGTTGAACTGCCGGGTGCTGGATCGTCTCCCATGTGATCGTCGTCGCTATCATCCTCATCGTCAGTGGGGAGCTCCAACTGGTCCCCCCCTAAGAAAAATCCTTCTTTACTTTGTCTAGTGTCTCGGCAGTCCCGACTGAGATTTCATTAATGGCTTTCTTTAATGCCTCACCGGCACCAGCTGCCGCAGAGGCCTTTCCCCTAATTAGGTGTTTAACTAATCACTCCGACAAAAATATGAGCACACAAGGTAACCAAAAAATTAGGAATTCGAATTACGAATATTTATTCCGAAGAAAAATTAGATCGTCTTTTTCAATCAAGGAATTTTGCCTTCCTCGCTACGAACTCCTCAACATCCTTGAATCGCTTTGCCTGAATGCCGTGTTCATCCAACACCCTATTTGCGTCGGCGAGAGTTGTTTCCGCAATCCCTTTTTTCTGCGTAACTTTAAGGCTGCGAGACACTCTGTTGTGTCGTCGAAACTGGGTGATGATCCACTCACTATCCGTGCACTAATGTGGAATGAAACCAGGAAATTGCAGTTGGCTGCAACAACTCCTTTCCTGCAGCAAGGCACAAATTCCACTTCCTTCTTAAATTGAATGAATGCATAAATACAATAAATAGTAGTTGTTGGATAAATCTAAGAATAATAATGACGGTGGTTGGACCCACAAGTCGGGGAAAAAAAATATGGTAGTGGTTGGATCCACAAACCAATAAAAGGAGGACTGTGGTTGGACCCTCAAGTCGAGAAAGGAATAAGAGACTGCGGTTGAGTTCCTTGTAGATGTTGAAGAGGCTGAAGCTGTTAAATCCAGAGTCGTAGAGAAGACTAGCAAGCCGCGTAATAGAGTGAGACGGCGTAGTGATTATTGGTAGATGCTCACTGGGAAAACATGCAGGTCCAACATTTGTTGCAACGGATAAGGGAAACCCAGAAAAACCTCACCAGACCGAAAACATTGCAAACAAATTTAGAATTTTGACTTGAATTATGACAAATTTTGACTTGAATTTTTAACAATTTTAGAATTTTGAATCTGAGTCCACTTGAATTTTGACGAGTTCACTTGAATTTTGACGAATCCACTTGTTTTTTTCACAGATTTTTGAATTTTTTTGACGAGTCCACTTGAATTTTCACTTGCTTTTTTCTAATTTTGCTAATATTGAAGAACCGGCCCTGGTCTCAATTTCTTGAATTTTGTGGTGGATAACGGCTTGGTCAATAAATCGGCTAGCTGATCACCTGTTGGAACATATTTCACATTTATCAGCCCTTTCTCTACCTGCTCTCTAGAGAAATGATACTTCACATCTATGTGTTTTGATCTTTTGTGGCTACTAGGATTTTTTGCAATACTGATGCAACCGGTGTTGTCTTCATAAATTGAAATGGGTGTTATTGCAGTCATATTAATACTACTCAGAAACGATTTCAACCATAGAGCTTCCCTGACAGCTTCTAAAAGCGCCATATACTCTGCTTCAGTGGATGAGGCAGCCACAGAGTGTTGCTTTATGGAATTCCAAGAAATGGTGCAGTTTTCATATAATTGAAATAGGAAGCCTGTCGTACTCTTTCTATCGTTTTCATCTGTTGCCCTATCAGAATCATACAGTGACCACTCAAGATATCAGTAAAATTAAGTTCCTTTGTATAGGTCATTATCTCACACAGTTGACAGCAGGGACACCGATAGCAACATTTTTCGCTATCAGCCTCTCTTTCATTCTATGCAGTCCGATTCTGTCGGAGTGAATACAGTCACTTTTTCTCCTTCTCCAACGCCCATAAACCTCTCCAACAGTGGCGTGGCGTGCTTTGCGATCTATCGATATTTCCCCATTTGAAGCTATGGTAAATAATCGATTATTAAGGTGTTCGCTGCGAACTACCTGTTCATCGATACTTTTCCATAGGTTTAAATGACCGATCAATCGATATATCGGAAAGCACGCCACGCCACTGGGGTACTTTTCGCAGATAGCGCCAAGCACGTGCTCTGCAGGCTAATTCTTAAAATTGATAGACAAAGCAATAGACAAAGAAGACAAAGGAGGAATGAAATGATCCTATCGATGGAAGCGCGTGGCTCCGATGGACAACGAATGTAGATAATAGACTCGCTAACGGCATCCCACGACAGGCTCTATAGTTAGTCCATCATTTTCTCACTTTGTATATAGGAACCGACCATTTCGACCGATTGGATCGCTCCACACTCCTTGTGTCTTCTTTGTCGATAGATTTGTCCATCTATTTCAAGAATCAACCCGCTCGGTCCATCAGTACTCACCATAAACCGCGCATCTCGGTTTGCGACGTTGCAGATTTGGAGAACTACTCGACGTCTTTTCGTTTAAACTTCCGTGCTTTTTCACCGTGCGGAGCGAATTCTGAGGAAACCTCAAGGGTCAGTGTTGATCTGTTCTCTTTCTAAAAAATGAAACAGGAGCGGGTACTTTTTGAACACCGTAAAGGGGATAAGCGGTTTTGGGAGCTTCTTTGTGGATTTACTGTCCTTCTCCGGAGCAAGGCGCACAGTGGATCAAGTCAATAGGAAAGTTCGTACAAGATTTGGAAACTTTAAAAGCTTATAACACCGTTTATTCAAAATTTTGAGTAAAAAATCTGAAAATGGGCCACTAGACAAGGTACGAATTTCAGCATTCTGATACATGTTTCTCAAGCAAAATTTCACGTAGAACACATTACGCACAACGAAAATTACAAAAATCAACTCCTGACGAAGATATTTAATGATTCTTGATGCGTGAATTCAAACCACCCGCTCATGAAAACTCAATGCTCTGCGTGATTCACATCGCGCGCTAAACATTATCATGATAGTCTCTGCGATATAAAAATCTGGCAACCTCAGTCTTGACGCTTTGGCTCAGCTGTAGCAAATTGCTCATAGTTTGAACAACACGTGGTGGGAAATGAACATAGCTCGATTGAGAAGCTTGCTGAAATACCATTGTAGTGCGTGATATGACTCACGTAAAGCTTTGAGTTTCTTGTCAGCGGGCAGTTCAAATTCTTCGTGACCAATGTGAAATGATTACGTTAATATCTTCCTTAGGAGTTGGTTTCAGTCATTTTCGTTGCGCGAATCGTATTTTGCGTGAAATTTTGGTTAAGAAACATGTATCAGAATCCTTTAATTCGTACCTTGTCCAATGGTCCATTTGAAAAATTTCTACCGAAAACGAATTTTTCGACTTTAGCCGTCTTTTTTGTCCTTTTTTTTTCGTTTTTTGTTAAAACTTTTACAGATGCATCGTTTTTACAACTTGATAGTGATGGCATCAAAAACCCGTAAACTAAACCACAGGAAAGTCATTAATGGATATTATGAAATAATTGGTTCTCATCTTGATTAGTATGAAAGTATTCGAGGCATTACTATGGTAAGTAATAAATGGTACGTCAAGCCTCAAACCAGGGATTGTTTTGTGTTATTGAGAAGAGGTCTCTTAAAAATTTGATCGATAGGAAACGAGACACAAGCTTCTTGGCGCTTGCCTCATGCCTCACATCTAAGGCATCTGTGAATCTTGTTTGTCTTAATTAAAGTCAGCCAAAGTTCTTGAGGAAAATTAGGTAAGATGATAGGTTGCGTAGGGATCCAAGTAAAGGAATCCACCAAATTGTATGGCCCGAAACTCCCGAAGCCAAATCTCTTCTGTGGTCAACGGGAGGTCCATTACCTTGAAACTGCGGATTTTAATGTTACGAATTTCATTCATGAAATCAACAAGATGAGAAACAAAATATGGTAAAAAATATGATATAGAAATATATGAAATAGAAAAAGCCTCCTCCTTAAAATTTAAAATTTGAATAGGGACTTCAGCTTTCAGGATAATCCTCCCTCTGCTCAGCATCAATCAATGTCCATCGCTTCATCGGCCTGCAATACATTCCCCTCCTGAAACAAGGTAGAATTTATCCTTATCCGACTGGAATACATTTGGTTCCTGATCAATATGTCATTTTAGGGAACATCATATGAGTTGATATTGTAATTTCTTTGTAATTTTAGGTTACATGCCCATTCTCACCGGTATCAATAGTCTTTATTCATAAATCTAAAGAATGTTGGTAATTTTGAAATGGGATGTTTTACTGTCAAACTATTATTAAATTAAAGATTGGTTTTTCGTCAATCCAACAGGAACAATTTACAATGCACACCTATCAATAAAAATTTTAGGAGGCGAATTTAGCCACTTCGATTTCCTTGAAAGTTTTCCGAGAGCAGCTTTTTCAGCGCGTAGGCTCCTCCGTTAAAAAAATCACAACCGGGAGGGGGGGAGGGGAGGGGGCTTCTAGGAAGCGCTGCGCTGTGAACCATCAGGCCGAGACCCAGAAAACGTGACCGGGTCACTGGACGGGCGGGAAAAAAACGAAAACAAGGAAATACTAGTAGGTCAAGGGACCCCGGACTCGCTCCGGACAATGCGAATTGGCGTCCGTTCAAAAGCCCCGCTGCAAAACGACAATGCCACCGCGTCACCTAAAACTTCGTCGGGAAAAGTAAATAAATAATCCGACAAAAAAACGGGGAGGAAAAAAATCCCGGACATAATAGACCAGTTGAATCCTTATCTGGGGCGTCCGCCCCCCCCCCCCCTCCTCGCAGTGTCGAAGAACACCGCTTCAGTTTTTAAGGAACGCGTAACTACGCTGGAAACCTAACGAGCTTTTACGCGGTTTCCGTGATCGGTGCAGGTTTGGCGTCTCGAATGAACTGCAGCCGCGATGAACTTTAATTCTTCCCGCTTGAACTTTCCACCAAGTTCATGAGCGTCACCGAAGTGTGCCGCCGCACAAAGGATCGAGTCAATCAGAGAGGTACGACTTCTAATGGACCACTAGACAAGTTACGAATTGAAGCATTCTGATACATATTTTTTAACCATAATTTCACGTAAAACACGATTCGCACAACAAAAATTACCGAAATCAACTCCTCACAATGATATTAAATGATTCCTGATGCGTGAATTCAAACGACCCGCTCATGACAACTCAATGCTCTACGTGATTCACATCGCGCGCTGAACATTATCATGACAGTCTTTGCGATACAAAAATCTGGCAACCTCAATTTTGACGCTTGGGCTCAGCTATAGCAAATTTCTTATAATTTGAATAACACATGGTGGGTTATGAACAGTGATCGATCGAGAGACTTGCTAAAACTGTTGTGGTGCGCGATTTGACTCACGTAGAGCTTTGAATTTCTTGTGAGCGGGCAGTTCAAAATACGCGTAACCCATGTGAAATAAAACGGTTAAAATCTTCATCAGGAGCTGGTTTCAGTAATTTTCGTTGCGCGAATCGTGTTTTACGTGAAATTCTGGTTAAGAAACATGTATCAGATTGCTTAAATTCGTACCTTGTCTAGTGGTCCATTGTTGACTAAAACCGCAAGATTTGATTTCTCAAATAATCGCAATAACAGCAATCGATAAGTTTCGAATATTCGAATTATCTCATTCGGATTCGATAATCGTCTATCCCTAACAAAGAGGCGGAGAGTGGCATTGCCGAAGTGGTTCGGAAAAGCCGGCTTTGAGGAGGACTCGCGGAGCGGGAGCTCTCCGACGCACCACCAGCTGGGGAAAAGAAAGAGAGATGCAAAAAATTAAAAACAGTTTGAAAAGGTGGCCGAGTAGAATACGTAGAAACAAGTTGGATTTAGTGAAATGCTGAAAGAGTTCTGCTGAGCTCGCGGTGGACCAGTAGAATTCGTTGTCACTTAGGGGATGGATTTTATTATGTACGATATTCCTTTAGTCTGCGCGGAAGCTTTTGAAGAGAAACGCCTCGTTCTCCTCCAGCGGCGCCCAAGTCCATTGAAATTTTTGAAAAAGGGTCAATTTTGCTAACTGCGTATGTTTTGAGTTATGTAATAATATGGACTTGAAACTATGCGTTAATTTCCCACGTATGCAATTTAACGGAGTGATAAGAGCTCTTATATATTTCAGAGAACTACTGAAATATGATGTGCTATACGAGTATTTACGAGCATATCTCAAGACCGGAATAGCCGTGGAATATCCAGCCTGGGGCTCTGCGCTTGAGGATGATTATACTCTGTCTGGGATTTCATCGAGACATAGCATCCTACCCCGTGAGAGCATGATTGAGTCTGGCGTGTCTTTTGCGCGGGGGCACCAAAAGACTTCGTACACTTGAGAGCTATCCTCAGGCACGAATTCCTGTGGTTTAAATTTTTTTCAAACAATGCCGGTCGTTTCCTCCTCAAACCGTCCAATTGGAAGGACATAAGCTGATGCCGTCACTTTGCACAACACTACAATGTTTACATTTTTATTTTTTAATGTTACACTTCATATCCCACGACGAACTATGTAACAATATATGTGGCATCCTAGGATCAATCTCAGGAACTTGTTCTGAGCAACTTGTATTATTCTTATTTTTTTAATACTAAGATACTTATTGAATTGTGAAAAGACAATGAAATCAAACACTGAAACAGCATGAGAAAAGAAGAGGAAAAAAGAAAGAAAGAAGAATCGAAAAATTAATGGAGAAAAAAGAAAGAAAAGAAAGAGATTAAAGCATTATAACTAAATAATTTTGTAAACAACAAATAACAATAAACGACAAATAAGAATAATTTAAGAATAACTTAAACAATAATTATAAAAATTCCCCTTCAAATTTACTTATTCTTGTCTGTGTTAAGAAACCCTCGGTTCCCTGGAGTTCCAGCATACATTTGTATTATTTTCAAATATTCTTACCTTATTTCTTTAAATGTTAAGCTTGTAGTCGGTCCTTTATTGCCTTCATTGCCTTCATTGTCGTCATCCGAGTTCGGCGGAGACGGAGAACTACTAGATTCAGACATATTAATGACGAAAATTTGGGAAAACTGCAAAAAAAAAAAAAAAAAAAAATTAATTACAAAAACTGAAATTTTTTTTATGGTTGACTTCTTCGCTGTTCCCCATTTTTGACTTCGGTAGCTCCAGACTGGTCTGACTTATAAATTGGGAGTTCATTTTCTAATGATAATTTTTTTTTAGTATCCGCCTAAAAGTCATTTAAACTTGTAGTAAAGGTAGTCCAGTTGAGCCCTTTTATTTAAGACATGTTTATGCCTGGTGAGTTTTTAATAAACCTGCACTTTACCGTCCTGAAGCAGTTCCTGGCAACAGTTGTTTGAGGATATCGAACTCGGGTCACCTGGCCGGGAACCGAACCCGGACCTCCCGATCATGTAGCAAGCGCTATAACCACTACCCCACACGAGGCCGACTATCATTATACAATTCTCAAAAATATATAAGATGTATTGATGTGGTAGATGCGTGGTCGCCATTTAAATTCGGAAAGTTGTGTATTCGCTTACTGCATCTACCTATCACGATTAAGCTTACAGAAATATTTAGCCAAAGATGCACATTTTCTGTATTTATTTTATTATTGTATTATTTTTTTATATAACTGAAACTTAAAGCTGGAAAAAATGGACTCAAGCTATTTTTGAACAATCAGTGAGGTTACCGAAGAAATATGAATCCTCCGTCAGATGCAACAATGCATGAAAATTGTAGGTGATATGATGTGAACCTTATAGTCGCGAAAATGACTTTAAAACATATTCTATCAACTTTTGGGCATAAGAAGGAGCAATGGACCTGAGTATAGCAGCCAAAATCGTAATCCTGTCGCTTTAAAGAATGGCAAGAAACCAAGTACTCGTGGCTTGCGAGCAAATTCAACAGGTGTGAATCCTTAATTCGTCCACACTTCACTCCCTCCTAATTTAGAGACGGCAACTCCGTCGACAAAAAGGAGCAGCTCTACTTCGTCGAAATCATTTGCGACAGGAGCAAGACACAATGGACCACTAGACAAGGTACGAATTTCTGCGTTCTGATACATGTTTCTTGACCAAAATTTCACGTAAAATACGACGCGCACAGCGAAAATTACTAAAATCAACTCCTTCCAAAGATATTTAATGATTCTTGATGCGTGAATTCAAACCACCCGCTCATGAAAACTCAATGCTCTGCGTGATTCACATCGTGCGCTAAACGTTATCATGACAGTCTCTGCGATAAAAAATCTGGCATCCTCAATCTTGACGCTTTGGCTCAGCTGGAGCAAATTGCTATTAGTTTGAACAACGCATGGTGGGAAGTGAAATAATTACTCGATTGAGACTTGTTGAAACCGTTGTAGTGGGCGATTTGACTCACGTAGACCTTTGAGTTTCTTGTCAGCGGGCAGTTCAAATTCCTCGTAACCAATGTGAAATAAAAACGTTAATATCTTCGTTTGGAGTTTGTTTCATTAGTTTTCATTGCGCCAATCGTGCTCTACGTGAAATTCTGGTTAAGGATCATGTATCAGAATGCTTAAATTCGTACCTTGTCTAGTGGTCCATTCAAATCAAAAGGACGGGTAACAAGACTTCGAAATTAATCGCGAGATAAATGGTCGAAATCGATTCCCTTTTTTCGGCGCAACAGCAGTACCTCAATCCTCCTCTTTCCGATCGCCCCCGCCCCTGTTTTTTCTCGCTGCACACCCCGGATATATTCATTCACAGCCCGGAGAGGCGTGGAAAACCTCGGGCGCTAATCTGCGGTAAAACCTCGGCGACTAAAATTAAGCGTCTAAAATTAGGCGGAGTCGTGTCGCGTCACAAATGGGACGGTCAGTGCCGAGTGGCGGAGTACGCGGACACCCCCGCCCGGCGCTCCGTGCAGCGTTCAATCGGACGCACTAATCAGAGGCCTTAGAGCTTCGCAGCCAATTTGAGAGAGGGGACCCGCGAGAAATTCGCGTGGCCCACGCTCCAGCGACGCGCCGCGGACGGGCGAGCAGGACTGCCAGATTTTGCGGCTCCCACGCCGGACTACCGCCGCGGTCCACCTCGTGGAATCGGGTCCAGATCTGCCATGCTAAGGAAAAACGCCGTATGAACCTTCAGGCGTTGTCAAATTTCCTTCCCTAATACGCAAATTTAGGATGAAGTTACGGCGCGCTTGCCGCAGAAAGCGGGATTGGGCCGCGTTCAGCAAAAACGAACTAACCCACATCAGTAATATCAAGAACTGGGCTATTTCATTTTTAAAAGAGAGAATTTACGAGGATTCCTTTAAAAAACTTAACCCTGGGGAAAAAACACATTGGATCTAGAGTCCGTACTCTTTAAAACATTGACAAGAAAAAATACTCTTGATTCAATCACATTTAAGCTTAAATCAAAACGAAATCCGCTCACATTAAGAGGCTTGGTTCTTGATTAATGCCTATATCTGATTGAATCAAGAGTATTTTTTCTTGTCGATGTTTTTAAGACTCTGGACTCGAGATCCAATGTGTTTTTTTTTTCCAGTGCGGTAAATTTATGAACATTTTCCTCCCAATTTTTCATAACTTTCCTCAAAAATAAAAATTTTAGTGTAGGAAATTTGGCAACTGTGGAATGTTCATACGGCGTTCTTCCTTGGCGCGGCGGAAATCAGCTTCGAACAACCCGACGTCCGACAGGGTGCAAAATCAAGTGCCTTCAAGTGTGTTTTTACACCGGAAGTAAATACGCATCCGGTTATTCTAATTCAAATTGTTTTCGCACAGGGGTCGTTTAGATACACTGTATATTCACAGCTTGAACGCACGCATTCATGATTTTGCCAGTTTATCCGAATGATAGCTTTTACAGAAGTTTGAAGTGAACTTTATAGGCTTAACCATTAAATTTTTTAAACACGCATCCGGATATTCTAATTCAAATCGTCTTATTGCGTACAGGATCCCATTTAGGTATACGGTTTATTCACAGTGTGAACGCACACATAAAGGATTTTTCCAATTTATTTGAACGAAAAGCTTTTACAAAACTTTGAAATAATCTTCAGAGGCTGAAGCATAAAACTCTTTCGGGTGGAGCTCAGAATTGAACAATTCACAACCCCACAGGTTACGAAATCAAGTACTTTTAAGTGAGTTTACACCGGCAGTAAACACGCATCTGGATATTTTAATTCAAATTGTTTTATTTCGTACAGGTAGCCCTTTTAGATACACGGTATATTCACATGTGATAACGCATGCATAAATGATTTTACAAGTAATAATACCAACTTATGAATCGTTATGAAAAGCTCTTACAGAACTTTGAATTCATCAAAATCTTTGATCCACCCATACCCGCATTTTAACGCTTCTACACCAACATTTCATTACTCCCTTATCACAATCATGGTTTTTAGCTGTGTCTGAATTCGAATTCAATTTATTTTATTTCGCACAGGCGTCATTTTAAGGTCAGATATACAGAGCACAAGACATATTCACAGTATAAACGCATCATGTAATATTTTCTACAGGTTGCAAAGGTAATAGGAAATGAACATCCAATAATTCCTCGCGTTTAGTCCGTTTATCCCTTTGTACGACCATCTCTTCTACTTACATTCAAATTATGAATAAAATTGCTTACATCTAAGAAACTCAAAACTTTCCTTCCTTCATTTTTCTTCAATTCCGAGGAGATGCGGCGACGCCGCTGAAGGCTTCCTATGCCCTAAACCTGCAGTGACTCGTGGATAGTGCACTTTGCAGGAACCAATTGGAGACAAAGTAGTGCCGCGTCCCCGTGAATGGTAGCATCATTGAAGAGAGGTCAATATAATTACAGTGTTGCGTTTGATCAGTTTTAGTCAGGCCTCTTGCTTCGTTTTTTCAGCCCTGGAAAACTATCCCTGCTTATCTGCGAATCATTAATAGATTGAAGGTACTCACTTTTTCTATTTGTGAGGTCTGAATCGAGGCGTAGAGCTTTTTTCTCCAGCGGATAAATTGGACTTCATTTTGCAATTTGGAACTACAATTTCCGGCCTTGTTTCAAAACAACGTATGTGTCATCAGTTTCCCTATGCACATAAGTGTTTTTTCAGATGAGCGAGAATTTATAGTTCCGAATTGCAAAATGCAGTCCAATTAGTTGGCCACTCTTGGAAGTGAAGGGCGTCACCATGTCCAGCGTCTACGGCGAACCTTAACTCCTCTGTTGCTTTACTGGCCCTGATGAGATCTATAATCGCCTTCTTCATGGTTTTGTACGATGCTTCTTCAAAGGGAACCTGAGGTCCTTTACGTTAGGCTTCAGAGGAACCATGCGTAAAGTCTTCTTGTTACTTTTGTACGATGCCTCTTTAAAGGGGACTACAGGTCCCCTACGTCAGGCTTAGGCATTGCTGGTCTTTCGTTAATTGGTGAGGATATTTTTTTTCAAATTCGAAACCTCAAACTTGTGTTAGCGGTCAAGACACGGAATATGGAAGAATTCTGCCGTGCTAAGAAGAACGCCGTATGAACCTCCAGGCGTTACCAAAATTCCGCCGATAAAACTATAATTCCCTGTTGAACTTATGAATATTTTCCTTTCAATTTTTCAGAGAATTTTTGCTCGTATTTTGCTCTCAAGTCCTGAAAATTTCAAGGAAACATATTCATAACTCTCCTCAAAAATAAACATTTTATCCTCACTGGAAAAAAAAACCCATTGGGTTTAGAGTCCAGACTCTCGAAAACATTGACAAGAAAAAGGACTCTTGATTTAATCAGATTTAAGCTTAAATCAAAAGGAAATCCGCTTCAATTAAGAGGCTTGGTTCTTGATTTAAGCTTAAATCCGATTGAATCAAGAGTCCTTTTCTTGTCAATGTTTTCAAGAGTCTGGACTCAAGATCCAATGTGTTTTTTTTTTCCACTGTGGAAAATTTGGAAACTCTAGAATGTTCATACGGCGTTCTTCCTTGGCACAGCTGAATTAGACACCTGCAAATTCTCCATCGTGTTTCGAGTCGAAGCACCTTTGAAGCCGCACAGCGCTCCCTCCCGGCGATTTTGAACGCAACAAAACGTAGCGTCAACCGGAGATTCTTGTGATACTTTTGCAGGAAACCATCAGGAAGTCGGCCGGGTGGGGGGGGGGGGGGGGGGGTTCCGCGGAAAAGCCGCGGCCGCGCGCGCAACCCTTATTTCGAGCACCGTTCGAGGTCGGCGCAACGCGACGTGACCTTCCCCTTGACTCTGCCCCGCTCTCAATCCCTGTATCCCGGCCGCCGCAGCCGCGACATCCCTCTCCCGGGAATCAATCCCCGGCAACTCGGACCCGCCGTGTGAAAAGTTCAACTCGTTGCATGCGGGCAAATCAAGCGTCCATTCAAAATTCCGAGTTCGCGCGTTTAGCCGGACCCGCGGCGAGACTCCATTTACTGAAACCAAAGTTACTGGCTGCATACACTGCCGTGCTAAGGAGGAACGCCGTATGAGCCTCCAGGCGTTGCCTTTCTGTATCACAGTAAGGGCTCATGTACTTTTAATCTCGCATTGACTAATATCGGTTAAGGCTAGCCGCTACAAATGGTTTCTAAACAATTTACTGTGATACGCAAAACCATTAAGTGGTCGTGAGTACCGTTAATTTCGACTACCAGCAATTCGTGGTGAATTGTGCCATATTTTTCTTCTCAGTGTACGGGTAATGACGTCGAAACATATTGGAAGCATTTGGCGAGCATTTCCCATGTAATTACAAAGGATAGTGCGTAGAGTTAATGAATTTTCACTTTCAAAGCGATCGAAAGTTGAGAGATCTTTGCTTATAAAACATATTAGGAAATTGTCCAAATTTAACTATACTGGAAAAAAAACACATTGGATCTAGAGTCCAGACTCTTCCAAACATCGACAAGAAAAAATACCCTCGATTCAATCAAATTTAAGCTTATATCAAGAACCAAGTCTCTGAATTTGAGCGGATTTCCTTTTGATTTAAGCTTAAATCTGATTGAATCAAGAGTCCTTTTTCTTGTCAATGTTCTCAAGAGTCTGGACTCTAGATCCAATGTGTTTTTTTCCAGTGTACCTGCGACGAGTATTTTTAAATTTTATTTTTTAATCACTAATCATTGTTCAGATGTTAATTCACAAGTAATTTTTCGTTCATTTTAACCTTTTCATATTGTTATTTCATCATTTTACCCATCGGAAAGAATTGCGAGTTCCTCCTTTCCGGAAACTCTCATCGCACAAAAACTTGTCTCGTTTAAGGGCCTCCATCCCTTCCTGCGAGCTTTTCGCTCGGAGGACTCCTCGAGCGTCCGCCCATCCCTCCACGCCCTCATTCAGATTCGGGAGGAATCGCGGAAAAGAATGCGGCCGGTGGAAATTCGTTTTGAACTTGACCTTGCGCAACCTGGAGATCGGAATTCTATTATTTCACCCTTTCTCTCAGCGCGACTCCCTCCTCTCTCCGGCGATGACCGGCCTTCGAGGGTGGTATTACCCCGTTTTGAAGGAGAACGCAAGTGCTCCGAGATCTCCATAGCGTCCGAGCTGTTACTCCGAGTCCAACGAGTCGCCTCGAGGTGCCCGTGAGCTTAATGTATCACGGAGGAGGCATCGAGCGTTCGGAGGCTTTCGTAGTTTGGCGCTTGTGGAAATGTCAAGAGCTCTGCGCGATTGTCGTCTCGTGGTTGTTTGGGCTGCGTCCAATATGGTGAGACCGTTTTTTTCATTCACCTCTTTTGTCCTATTTTTCATCCGTGCCATAAAACCTAGAAGTTCAACTCTCGCTTTAGGTTCCTCTACTTGATATTACAATGACAGCCGAACACTGTAAAGAAAAAAAAAACACACACACATTGGATCTAGATTCCAGACTCTTAGAAACATCGACAAGAAAAAATACACTTGATTCAATAGGATTTTTGTTTAAATCAAGAACCAAGCCTCTTAATTTAAGTGGATTTCCTTTTGATTTAAGCTTAAATCTGATTTGAATCAAGAGTATTTTTTCTTGTCAATGTTTTCAAGAGTCTGGACTCTAGATCCAATGTGTTTTTTTCCGGTGTGAGGGAGATCAACTGAGTTTCCCAACGGAAATCGATAACACGACTTTTTTAGTTGGACTACAATTTGCAATTTTGTACGATCTCTGTAATTATAATGAAGTAACAGCATTTTCAAACAACGTTTAAACAGCCATATTTGGCGGACAAATGGGTGTCCTTTAAAGTATTCGCAGTATCGTTGCAACGCAGGTCTAGGAGATCCCCTTCAATTTTGCAAGTATACTTCCCGAGCGCAGTCGAGTTCGAATAGTTGTATCAATCAAGCAGCAACATGTTTGCAGACATTGTGACACACGAATCGATTGTATGATAGCAGATATACCACTGCAGGAAATATGAGTTCAACAGAAAAGTTAGTTTCACTCACCAATGAAAGTTTTGATGTATTTCTCCAGGCCAATTCGTGCAAGAAACTGTTCCAAAAACATGGCGGCCGCGGACACTTCTAATTTTCACATTCAGAACAAATACTTCATCACACCGAATCAACAACAAATACACTACAACAGGGACCGTAAACAGATAATTAGGAAGAAGGAAACACTAGAATCTAGCGAGCTTCTTTAATACAGTAGGAATTACGAGCAATTGCGACGTACAAAAGACGAGACACTCGATAGGCTGCAACAAGTTGCGCTATGCTATGTGAGGTAACCTCACGTAGCATAGCGTACTGAGGTTGGCTAGTGACTAATGGCCGTCTGCGCATGCGCTTGACCGAGGAGTAACGGTGGTTGCAGACATTTTTTCGTCGGGCGTACCATGGGTTTAGCACAGTTCCGCACATGTCGTTAAGGCTGAGCAAAAAATTTCGGCCCATGCCTTAAACTCATCCATCCCCAGATGTTCACACCACCTTAGATGTGCTCTAACGCATTCTTGCCGGACACAGCCGATAACATGTCCACAACGCTGTTCCACTTCTCTCCAGGGCAGATTCCTAGATTTCCCTCAAAATTTACATTTAATACTAGTGTGATTCATGTTTTTTATGTGTTAATGTTTCATTTTTTTTTGTTTAAATGAAATTTATTCACCTTCTTATGCGCACAGAGGTAGGAATATTGACATCAGAAGAACTTAAAGATTGAACTTCGACTATGATAATAACTATGTTCCCAAGGCAAGGGACTAACAGGCAGGAAGTTGGTGTGTAGATGTGTGACTTTCATTTTATCGGGTGTTAATGATCTCCTTACTTTTCCTTTTGTTTTCGCGAATATTTTTCCGCTGCTTCCGCTCATCGGCGCGGATGATACCTCATCATATAGAAACCGTGATAAAAATTGGCAGTAGAATCTGTGTTCTAAAATACAATAGACCTACAGCCGGCTGTAAGATTTCCAATAGCTTCTATAGCCGGCTGCCCAATTTCTTATAGCCTTTCATAGCCGATGGCGATTAAGCAACAGCCAGGCGATAAAGTGTATGCTAAATGTTGCTAATTACGGATGCTAGGACTTAGTGAGTTCTTGGATTACCGCTCTATTTTTGGGCCGTAGTATCTTGATTTATTTTGCGCGGAAAGCTCCATACTTTTGAAGGATGCCTGCCATTCCTGATATGTCGGAGCGCCTTCAATTTCGTATGATACTGTGCAATACCTCTGGTGTGAAATAGTTGCTTCAAGCGCCGTGGCACGCTGCGGCGCGGCGGGCGGGCAGTCAGCGAAAAAAGCGCATTAGCGCCTACAAACCTAACAGGGATACTTCACGCATTGCGCAATGCGTGAAGTATCCCTGTTAGGTTTGTAGGCGCTAGTGCGCGCTTATCGCTGGCAGCACGCCGCGCGCCGCTCCGCTCTGTGTTAGGCTCAAATTAATCTCGCGGAGTCAGCGTTGTTCAACTCATGATTTTGAAATGTTTGCCCATCCTGTAAGGATTATTCTCATTTTAATTGATGAAAAAAAAAAAAAACAAAATATGTATGAAAGGAAAATAGAATGTGTGTTATGTAAATATTATGGTGGTTCCGTATCAAACTTAATGATTTCCAAAGCACACGAATTTCTACACAATTTCTTATAGCCGATGGCCATGAAGTGTAAAGCCCGGCGATAGGAACTATAGCCCGGCTGTGTACTTTTTTATCGCTTCGTATATCCCGGGTTTATGATTTGCTCCGCTTCCTACAGCCAGTCATAGATTTTCTATTGACTTCTTTAGCCGGATTTAAGAATTCCTACACTGGAAAAAGAAGTGGCTTGGAACAAATCAAAATCAGCTTGAAGCAAGCTGGAAAAATCTTAAATTTGCCGCCAAGAAACGTATAGCTTGAAATAAGCATGACCGTGCTGCTTGATATTAGCTACCCGGCGGAATCTTAATTATTTTTCGTTTAATGCTCGGATCCAATACTAAATACTGAAAGTTTTATTCATTTTTCATAAAATTCCGTAACGTAGGGATAGAACGTTACTGATTCTTCGACATGGATCATGTTGAAGTCGTCGTGCGTTGCGCGGGTTTTGTTCTCGGTTTGCAGCACTATGTTAAAATGCGCGGCTTTTGGAGATCTCCTGGAATGACTTGAGAATGTAGGAATGTATAACTTAATACCCGTGTCGAAAATGAAGGCGGAGTGGTTACAATCCAATGGAAACTTAATTCAAGAAGTTGGCTGCAAACTTAATTTAAGTCTAATTTTTTCAGCTATTTCCAAGATTCGTGTCATGCTTGAAACCAGGAATCTTGAATCTAGTATACATTATCTTGAAGCAAGAATCACCTTCTTAGAATTAGCAGCCATGGTGGCTTGATGCAAGACTCCAGCAGGTTTGACTCAAGATTTTTGTGCTGCTTAAATCAAGCTAGCAGGTGATTCAAGCTATAAGGTAGCTGCAATTAAGAATCTTGAATCTTGAATTTAGCAATAAATTGCTTCTTTTAAGATAAAAATTCTTGAATCAAGCTGATTTTTTCTCAAGATTCCGAGACGGCTTGACCGTAGCAGACTTTTTTTTTCCAGTGCGACACCGTGTGCGTGTTTTTTCTTAGCACGGCAAAATTCCGGGAGCATGGCCCGGAATCGGACGAGCGTTCTTTTCGGACGGAATCGGCTTTGAAATCCAATTTTGTGACTCCGCAAATGACTGCCATCGTAAAACCATCGTAATACGATTTTGACCATCGGGAAACCACGCGGAGTTACTTCAACTCCGCGCTGCTTTTGAACTCTCATTCAATACAGTGCCCAAGTCGAGGTAATGCTTTCCAAGGAATCGTCGGAATAGTCGAGTTTCCGAAGAAAAATTAGAAAAGCTGAAATGGAGGTGAATGTAACTTGAAGAATGTTGCTCCAGCTCTACTCTTTCATTTCGCGAAGTATTCCGAGGAATATTTCGCAGTATCCACGCATAATGGTTTCATGTTTCTCGTCTCATCTCAGAAACAACATGTATAGAACAATCCACGCGGAAGAGTATCTTAACCGGAAATGATACTTTTTCGGAAAGAAAAATTATCCCGGTAGTAAAGTAACCTCGTCGTAATTTTAAATTGGAGCTCGAGAATAGATTTAGAGATCTTCAAGAAAAATCTTCTCTCTGTAATGCGTGTATAAGAAAGTATGAGCGGTTTAGTTCATTTTTAAACCATTAGAAGGCGTGATGTTTCGTCGTAAGTCGTAAAATCCTCGTTCGAAAGTGGACAAACTGTTTATAATGAGTAGCCGCTTCTTGCAAGTCGAAGTTTCTTGAATTTAGCTGGAACACCTACACATCGACGATACGTGCTGGATCTTAGCGTATATTCATCCGAAAAATCAGTTAAATTTTCAGTCAGAAACTGACAACATTTTATAGTACAAATCAAAACCAGTAGAAACCGAGCGGCGGAATGAAGCAATCACTTTCCCCTGTTATAGGAACGACGAATATTGCCAACCTTTTTAGGCGATCTAGATATTATTGTGTAGTCGCTCAGCGAGCTTGTGCCGTTAGAATTAAAAACTAATAAGACTCATTGTTAGCAAGATAACATAAAATGAATGAATACTAGGCTTTATTTGGTTACCCCTTTAATAGTTTTACACTCCCATGAACAAGATTAGAGAAACATAACAAAAAATTCTACCAAGGAGCCAATTATGTAGCGTTTAATCTTATGCAGACCTAAAGAGTAACCCATCCTCAGTTTCAAATTAAACATTTATGTATCGGAAGAGAGGAGAAACCACTCTCGATGCCGATTTGTATAGCTCCGCAGACCGTGCGATTCATCTTTCAGCTACATTATTGACTCCCAAGCCTGAGCAGCACTCAACTTATAAACCCTCGCAGAAAGTTAAAAGGGCTAATACCCCGCTCGAAACGTCTCTTTTATCATAACGAATAGACAAACATTCTCCCTTCTCGGCGCTTCGAGATGTTTGTCGAGCGTTTTCTCCCGACATTCCTCGCATTGCACAGCGAGATATGCCGCGCTCTACCCAAAGAATATGAGACGCCTTGACTCATGGGTACTTTTTCTTAAAATATGCAACCAATCCGTCGTTTATTTTTTCTTTTTAAACGTACTTCGAACGCAGATTCAATTTGTATATGGTGTTGTATTTCCGAAGCCGAAACTGTTTCAGACCGTTTTCTCTCAGCTGTTATAAATTGAAGATAAAGCACTCTATACTCAAAACAGGCGTTTTTATGCTGAAAGGAACGAAATGTGCATATTCGTTTTGCGTGCAATATAGTTGGACCGCGTTAAGCCGAAAGGAACTAAGCCACATTAGCTATTCCCAAATTTAATCGGGCAACTTAATTTTTTACTTGAGAACGGTTGTGCGCACTTTTGCACAAGTTTCCTTGAATTTGCTGCACAGTACGAAGCAAATTCTTCAAACTTTTCAAAGGAATTCGCACAAACGTTCTCTTGTAAAATAGTAAATTGCCCAAGTAAATTTGGCAATGGCTGATGTGGTTTGGTTCCTTTCTACCAAACGCAGTCCAGTTCGCATACACATGTCCAACTCAACCGTCACACTTCTTCTTTTTCTACAACTTCCAAGCAACCCTGAGCGGTTCTTCCTGTCCGTGCTTGATCTCTCAACCCCCTTCACACCCAGCCTTCGGGCAACCTTGCTTGAGACTATTTTTTGAGAATTTTTTTTCTTCGACCAGAATTTTCACTTGCTCCTTGACTTGGTTGAAACTCTCCATCTGCTTTTCTAAGTCCTCAAATTTCAGGCAGATTATTTGGCAAGACCATTGAGTCCCTTCATCCCGAAGGAGCTCAGCAAAGTCAGCCTCCGAAACTTCCACGCACTGTATACGACCCCACTTAAAGCGTAATTTACATTGTAATGCCGAATCAGTCTCACGAACTATATTAAAGTAACAGCCATATCTAGGAGATGTGTCAATTTGGTTTGTTGAGGCAGGACCTGACGTCTTCGATTTTACAGTTTTTTTAGCGAGCGCAGAAGATGCTTTCGAGTCTGAAGAAAGTACTTTCTTTATGTTAGCTTGATTCGGGGAATCATGGTTACCTTTGACATTTCTATTCATCTTTTTCAGACTTTTATTGTAGGACAAAGAGTTGAAATCATATAGAGGATTGGTGATAAAGTGCGTAGTGATAACACTTTTGAGGATAGGAATGTGTTACACCTGAGTTGCCTGAGAAAAAGTGTTACACGTAAGTAGACTAAGCTAGTATTCACTAAATCTTAATTCTGTCATTAAACTGCTTCACCTCCAGTATCTTTGTAGTGCATTAACACAATTCAAACTAAAATAAATATAAAAATAGTAGAGCTTTATAGAACCAAACTAGTTGCTGTTATGGCAGGGTTGCCAACAAATGGATTATGTCCATTGATTATCCAACTTGGGACCTCCTGATTATTCGATCAGTATCGCAGCACCATTGCTCCTCTCGCAGAAATCAGCGGGTCGCAGTATACGGGCGCTGCACTGCTGCAGGCTTATCTTCCTTGCTAGTCTCCTGACACTCCCGCCAACACCGCCACATGCAGTTTTCCCGTGAGATGCTGCTGAAAATAACCAACCTGAGCGGAGTGATTCTTAAAATTGATAGACAAAGAAGACCAAAGGGATATTAGTGGGATATTAGTAGGGATATCCTATTAGTGGAGGCGGGTGGTTGCAGCGGTCGAAGGAGGTAGTTAATAGACCAACTAACGGCAGCCTACAAGAGGCCTTTTTAGTTGGTCCTTCGTTCACTCCTTTAGTCTATAAGAACTCATTTCAACCAATAGGATAGCTCCGTACTCCCAATGTTTTCTTGTCTAAAACTTAGTCCATCAATCTGAACAACCAGCCCGCCGCTTTAAGCCGAAAATCTTCAATTTGGTACCCAATCGACCCATTTAACTGTAATAAATCCGCCATCCTAGCGCGCTAAAGCGCTCTGCGACTCCCAATCCTCCCATGTTCCGACCCCTACTGCGATATTATTTGTGTCATATTATATGCCAAGTACTCGGCCCCAACTAGGCATAAACGAAGATCCCTTTCGGCGGCGACGATCACGCTTTTAATCAAAGGGCTTTTTCCGTGGGACGTGGAGGGATCTCGGCGGGGCCGGGAGTCCTTGGCCGAGCTTACGCGGGCTTTTCGCTCTTCGCCGGGCTTAGGAATACCGCGGCCGAGCAGGTGCGATAATGTATGCACCCTCGGCATGCGTGATCAATCGCTAATGTAATCGGGAGCCACCAATAATTAGCCCCCCGCCCCTCCTCCCCCCCCCCCCCGAGGAGAAACGCCAAATCGTCACCTTCCGGCCGAAGTATCCGAAGCGCCACAGAAATTATCGGTTGAATCTGTTCGATCATTTCAATGAATCGACCAGTAGACAAGGTACGAATTTAAGCGATCTGATACATGTTTCTTAACCAGAATTTCACGTAAAAAACGATTCTCACAACGAAAAGTACGGAAACCAACTCCTAACGAAGATATTAACGTTTTTATTTCACATTGGTTACGAGGAATTTGAACTGCCCGCTCACAAGAAACTCAAAGCTCCACTTGAGTCAAATCGCCCACTACAACGGTTTCAGCAAGCTTCTCAATCGAGCAATGTTCATTTCCCATCATGTGTTGTTCAAACTATTAGCAATTTGCTATAACTGAGCCAAAGCGTCAAGATTGAGGTTGCCAGATTTTTATATCGCAGAGACTGTTATGATAACGTTTAGCGCGCGATGTGAATCACGTAGAGCATTGAGTTTTCATGAGCGGGTGGTTTGAATTCACGCATTAAGAATCATTAAATATCTTCGTAAGGAGTTAATTTCGGTAATTTTCGTTGTGTGCATCGTGTTTTACGTAAAATTTTGGTTAAGAAACATGTATCAGAATGCTGAAATTCGTACCTTATCTAGTGGTCCATTGCATCCGTTGCACCAAGAAAATTCAGGGAAATTTTCGGACGGCCTCGGTGAAAAATTTCTCTGTTAAAAAACGCAATGGCGGCGGAAATTTTGAAACGTCACATGGTGTTCGTGATACTTTGGCTGGAAGTTGATGAAATTTCCTGTCTTTAATGGGAGTCACCTGTCAGAAATTTTCAATTTTTAGTTCTTACGTTTTCCAGATCAGGTACACGGAGAAAAAAACTTCATGCGTGGGGCCCGAAGTCGAGGTCATATGGATCTCTGAAGTTTTCGGATCAGGCATCTAGAAACTTGAGGTCCAGCTGCCGAAGTTCGAGTCAGACATCTGAAGTACTTCGATCTATACCGAAGGGTTCGGGTCACACACCTGAAGTACTCCGGTACTTACTGAAGTGCCTGGATGCCTGACCCGAACCTCGGCAGCTCGACCTCAAGTTTTCGGTTGCGTGATCAGAAAACTTCAGAAATCCACATGACCTCAACTCCAGGTCCCGCATGCACGAAGTTATTTTCTCCGTGTATACTCTCAGGTTTTATGTCGCACTAAGTTTTCTTCATGCTGACGATAAGAACGCTGTCAGCTGATATTTTGGTAGGCGTAGTCAAGAGCACTAACCCTGTTTTTATTGGTTGTGGATTTTCAAATTGTGCCCCTGAAATGTTTACTTCATGCTGTAAAGTGTTTTCTTATTTCGTAAAATTGAAATTTTTAGAGGTTGCTGAAGTCACAAAAAATCATTCTCGCCCAAAAAAAATTTCAAAAACGATCCAAATTTTCGAAAACTGGTTCGTTTATATATTATCATCGTCTAAAGATCAAAATAAAACAAAAATCGTTCAAATTCTTCATAATGGCTCCTGTGAAAAAGGCACATGAATTGAAGAAGATGTATATGTTTTAGTATAGAACGGGGGACTCTCCTTACCAGCATATCGGGAGACAAGAATTGAAATTTAAATTATTAAAAGGACCCTCTTATTAAGAGCTGACAACGCTCTACCTTTCTCATTAAATATTTTAAAGTCGCGTTTGGAAAATCGCAGTTTTCCGTCATCTGAAGGAAACATCAGTCGAACATTTCATTTTTTTAAGAGGTATTTTACTTATATTTGGCGCTATTTTGCTATTCGAGTGGGTTGGTATACAAATATTCAGTTAAAAAGTGAAAATGAACAATTTCACATATAAATGGAGATATAATTATATTGATGATACTTAATTTAGAAAAAAATTAGTCAATATTTTTCTTTCAAACTTCAAACTAATTTGAATTTTAAGTTTAATAAAATCGAAAAAAAAGTCGTAGGAAAACTATGAATAAATTAGGTTTTTATCGGCGAGAAGCGGCAATGTTTAGTTGTTCATGCTTTGTTTTCCCTGAAAACGGCAAGGTGATAGGCCGCTACCCGCGATGTGTATTTGAGCCGGTTCAGCTTACCTGAATGTCACGGTTTGGCGCCTTCGGTTAAGCCCACGGTTCGGCTTACCGGGTTAAGTGAACTCAACCGGCCTGGCACATGTATTTCGGGTTGTACGTGTGTTAAGGGGCTGGAGGACTGAAATCTCGATGCTCACGTCTAAAAATGTACCGTCTCATGAATATTAATTCTGACGATGTCAGGGGGACAAGATGCAGGGACGCAGACGTATTTAGAACCGTATTCTTAGTTGTTCCTAATGTAGCTTCTTTCCTGAGGGAGGTCCTTGTAGTTTGCATTTTGACTATAATGAATTTTAAGGATTCCTTCAATCTGTACAGATAATTAATGGTTTAAAAAAATCATGTGCCTATAAAGCATTGAGTTACAAGTGTTTTTCCTTGTAATGTGATAACGAAGTGTTGCTGAAGTACAGGGGGTTGCAAAAAAATAAAGTGAAACCACTGATTAAGCCGTGAAATTGATATTGATTGTAAGTTGAGATTTAAGAAAGTCATGATTGAAATAGCTGCCTGCTTAAGTGAGAAAATGGCCCGCCTCTTCATAAAAAAAATAGTTTCTTAATTTCTAGGCTGGAAGGAGCAGGGGGCCCTAATTAGGGAACAATGGTATCTTCATTAATTTTGGGTTCAAATGGGTGGCCCTTTTAAGGGCCAAATACTTATATATCGACGGCGTAAGTCCGCAATCACATATCTCGTTTGCGGTGTCTGAAAATTTCCGCCTCTATGATATTTTTTAAAGGAGAATAAATTGACATCATTCCTTTAAGTTTTTACCGAACTTTCTTCGCACAGAGAAGAAAAAACACGGCAGTTTTAAAGAATTGCCGGTGAGTAGTTTTCCGTTTGAAAAATGAAGTGTGACAGGAAGTCTGCGACAACGCAAACCGAGTTATGTGATTGCCGACTTTCACCGTCGATATGTACATAGTGACCTTACTCCACTAGAATCATCATGACAAGAAATATTCTGGTCTCTTTCGAAAATTTCGGCGCATCTGGAGAACTCTGATCGATGTTGCCATTGCAAATAAGTGTTTTTTTCAGATAGCGAGAATTTATGTTCCGAATTGCAAAGCAGTCCAAATATCCCACGACGTACTATTGTAACAATATATGACGCATCCTAGGATCAATCTCAGGAACTTGTCCTGAGCAACTTGTATTATTTTTATGGTTGACTTTTCGCTGTTCCCCATTTTTGACTTTGGTAGCTCCAGATTGGTCTGATTTATAAATTAGGAGTTCATTTTCTACTGATAATTTTTTTTTAGTATCCGCCTAAAAGCCATTTAAACTTGTAGTAAAGGTAGTCCAGTTGAGCTCTTTTATTTAAGACATGTTTATGCCTGGTGAGTTTTTAATAAACCTGCACTTTACCGTCCCTGGAGCAGTTCCTGGCAACAGTTGTTTGAGGATATCGAACTCGGGTAACCTGGCCGGGAACCGAACCCGGGACCTCCCGATCATGTAACAAGCGCTATAACCACTACCCCACACGAGGCCGACTATCATTATACAATTCTCAAAAATATATAAGATGTATTGATGTGGTAGATGCGTGGTCGCCATTTAAATTCGGAAAGTTGTGTATTCGCTTACTGCATCTACCTATCATGATTAAGTTACAGAAATATTTAGGCCAAAGATGCACATTTTCTGTATTTATTTTATTATTGTATTATTTTTTTATATAACTGAAACTTAAAGCTGGAAAAATGGACTCAAGCTATTTTTGAACAATCAGTGAGGTTACCGAAGAAATATGAATCCTCCGTCAGATGCAACAATGCATGAAAATTGTAGGTGATATGATGTGAACCTTATAGTCGCGAAAATGACTTTACAAAATATTCTATCAACTTTTGGGCATAAGAAGGAGCAATGGACCTGAACATAGCAGCCAAAATCGCCATTCTGTCGCTTTAAAGAATGGCAAGAAACCAAGTACTCTTGGCTTGCGAGCAAATTCAACAGGTGTGAATTCTTTAATTCGTCCACACTTCACTCCCTCCTGATTTAGAGACGGCAACTCCGTCGACGGAAAGGAGCAGCTCTACTTCGTCGAAATCATTTGCGACCGGAGCAAGACACATGGACCACTAGACAAGGTACGAATTTCTGCATTCTGATACATGTTTCTTGACCAAAATTTCACGTAAAATACGACGCGCACAGCGAAAATTACTAAAATCAACTCCTTCCAAAGATATTTAATGATTCTTGATGCGTGAATTCAAACCACCCGCTCATGAAAACTCAATGCTCTGCGTGATTCACATCGTGCGCTAAACGTTATCATGACAGTCTCTGCGATATAAAAATCTGGCAACCTCAATCTTGACGCTTTGGCTCAGCTGGAGCAAATTGCTATTAGTTTGAACAACGCATGGTGGGAAGTGAAATAATTACTCGATTGAGACTTGTTGAAACCGTTGTAGTGCGCGATTTGACTCACGTAGACCTTTGAGTTTCTTGTCAGCGGGCAGTTCAAATTCCTCGTAACCAATGTGAAATAAAAACGTTAATATCTTCGTTTGGAGTTTGTTTCATTAGTTTTCATTGCGCGAATCGTGCTCTACGTGAAATTCTGGTTAAGAAACATGTATCAGAATGCTTAAATTCGTACCTTGTCTAGTGTCATTCAATCAAAAGGACGGGTAACAAGACTTCGAAATTAATCGCGGGATAAATGGTCGAAATCGATTCCCTTTTTTCGGCGCAACAGCAGTACCTCAATCCTCCTCTTTCCGATCGCCCCCGCCCCCTATTTTTCTCGCTTTACACCCCGGATATATCCATTCACAGCCCGGAGAGGCGTGGAAAACCTCGGGCGCTAATCTGCGGTAAAACCTCGGCGACTAAAATTAAGCGTCTAAAATTAGGCGGAGTCGTGTCGCGTCACAAATGGGACGGTCAGTGCCGAGTGGCGGAGTACGCGGACACCCCCGCCCGGCGCTCCGTGCAGCGTTCAATCGGACGCTCTAATCAGAGGCCTTAGAGCTTCGCAGCCAATTTGAGAGAGGGGACCCGCGAGAAATTCGCGTGGCCCACGCGCCCAGCGACGCGCCGCGGACGGGCGAGCAGGACTGCCAGATTTTGCGGCTCCCACGCCGGACTACCGCCGCGGTCCACCTCGTGGAATCGGGTCCAGATCTGCCATGCTAAGGAAAAACGCCGTATGAACCTTCAGGCGTTGTCAAATTTCCTTCTCTAATACGCAAATTTCCCACACTGGAAAAAAACACATTGGATCTAGAGTCCAGACTCTTGAAAATATTGACAAGAAAAAATACTCTTGATTCAATCACATTTAAGCTTAAATCAAAACGAAATCCGCTCACATTAAGAGGCTTGGTTCTTGATTAATGCCTATATCTGATTGAATCAAGAGTATTTTTTCTTGTCGATGTTTTTAAGACTCTGGACTCGAGATCCAATGTGTTTTTTTTTCCAGTGCGGTAAATTTATGAACATTTTCCTCCCAATTTTTCAGATAATTTAGCTCACAACTTCAACCAAAGATTCTGATAATTGAAAAGAAAAAACATTGATAACTTTCCTCAAAAATATAAACTTTAGTGTAGGAAATTTAGCAACTGTGGAATTTTCATACGGCGTTCTTCCTTGGCACGGCAGAAATCAGCTTCGAACAACCCGACGTCCGACAGGGTGCAAAATCAAGTGCCTTCAAGTGTGTTTTTACACCGGAAGTAAATACGCATCCGGTTATTCTAATTCAAATTGTTTTCGCACAGGGGTCGTTTAGATACACTGTATATTCACAGCTTGAACGCACGCATTCATGATTTTGCCAGTTTATTTGAATGATAGCTTTTACAGAAGTTTGAAGTGAACTTTATAGGCTTAACATTAAATTTTTAAACACGCATCCGGATATTCTAATTCAAATCGTCTTATTGCGTACAGGATCCCATTTAGGTATACGGTATATTCACAGTGTGAACGCACGCATAAACGATTTTTCCAATTTATTTGAACGAAAAGCTTTTACAAAACTTTGAAATGAACTTCAGAGGCTGAAGCATAAAACTCTTTTGGGTGGAGCTCAGGATTGAACAATTCACAACCCCACAGGGTACGAAATCAAGTACTTTTAAGTGAGTTTACACCGGCAGTAAACACGCATCTGGATATTTTAATTCAAATTGTTTTATTTCGTACAGGTAGCCCGTTTAGGTACACGGTATATTCACAGTGATAACGCATGCATAAATGATTTTACAAGTAATAATACCAACTTATGAATCGTTATGAAAAGCTCTTACAGAACTTTGAATTCATTAAAATCTTTGATCCACCCATACCCGCATTTTAACGCTTCTACACCAACATTTCATTACTCCTTTATCACAATCATGGTTTTTAGCTGTGTCTGAATTCGAATTCAATTTATTTTATTTCGCACAGGAGTCATTTTAAGGTCAGATATACAGAGCACAAGACATATTCTCAGTATAAAACGCACCATGTATTATTTTCTACAGGTTGCAAAGGTAGTAGGAAGTGAATATCCAATAATTCCTCGCGTTTAGTCCGTTTATCCCTTTGTTCGACCATCTCTTCCACTTACATTCAAATTATGAATAAAATTGCTTACATTTAAGAAACTCAAAACTTTCCTTCCTTCATTTTTCTTCAATTCCGAGGAGATGCGGCGACGCCGCTGGAGGCTTCCTATGCCCTAAACCTGCAGTGACTCGTGGATAGTGCACTTTGCAGGAACCAATTGGAGACAAAGTAGTGCCGCGTCCCCGTGAATGGTAGCATCATTGAGGAGAGGTTAATATAATTACAGTGTTGCGTTTGTTAAGTTTTAGTCAGGCCTCTTGCTTCGTTTTTTCAGCCCGGGAAAACTATCCCTGCTCATCTGCGAATTATTAATAGATTGAAGGTACTCACTTTTTCTATTTGTGAGGTCCGAATCGAGGTGTAGAGCTTTTTCCTCCATCGGATAAATTGGACTACATTTTGCAATTTTGAACTGTAATTTCCGGCCCAGTTTTAAAACAACGTATGTGCCATCAGTTTCCCTATGCACATAAGTGTTTTTTCAGATGAGCGAGAATTTATAGTTCCGAATTGCAAAATGCAGTCCAATTAGTTGGTCACTCTTGGAAGTGAAGGGCGTCAGCATGTCCAGCGTCTACGGCGAACCTTAACTCTGTTGCTTTACTGGCCCTGATGAGATCTATAATCGCCTTCTTCATGGTTTTGTACGATGCTTCTTCAAAGGGAACCTGAGGTCCTTTACGTTAGGCTTCAGAGGAACCATGCGTAAAGTCTTCTTGTTACTTTTGTACGATGCCTCTTTAAAGGGGACTACAGGTCCCCTACGTCAGGCTTAGGCATTGCTGGTCTTTCGTTAATTGGTGAGGATTTTTTTTTTCAAATTCGAAACCTCAAACTTGTGTTAGCGGTCAAGACACGGAATATGGAAGAATTCTGCCGTGCTAAGGAAGAACGCCGTATGAACCTCCAGGCGTTACCAAATTTCCGCCGATAAAACTATAATTCCCTGTTGAACTTATGAATATTTTCCTTTCAATTTTTCAGAGAATTTTTGCTCGTATTTTGCTCTCAAGTCCTGAAAATTTCAAGGAAACATATTCATAACTCTCCTCAAAAATAAACATTTTATCCTCACTGGAAAAAAAAACCCATTGGATTTAGAGTCCAGACTCTCGAAAACATTGACAAGAAAAAGGACTCTTGATTCAATCAGATTTAAGCTTAAATCAAAAGGAAATCCGCTTCAATTAAGAGGCTTGGTTCTTGATTTAAGCTTAAATCTGATTGAATCAAGAGTCCTTTTCTTGTCAATGTTTTCAAGAGTCTGGACTCAAGATCCAATGTGTTTTTTTTTTCCACTGTGGAAAATTTGGAAACTCTAGAATGTTCATACGGCGTTCTTCCTTGGCACAGCTGAATTAGACACCTGCAAATTCTCCATCGTGTTTCGAGTCGAAGCACCTTTGAAGCCGCACAGCGCTCCGTGTCGGCGATTTTGAACGCAACAAAACGTAGCTTCAACCGGAGATTCTTGTGATACTTTTGCAGGAAGTTGGCCGGGGGTGGGGGGGGGGGGGGGTTCCGCGGAAAAGCCGCGGCCGCGCGCGCAACCCTTATTTCGAGCACCGTTCGAGGTCGGCGCAACGCGACGTGACCTTCCCCTTGACTCTGCCCCGTTCTCAATCCCTGTATCCCGGCCGCCGCAGCCGCGACATCCCTCTCCCGGGAATCAATCCCCGGAAACTCGGACCCGCCGTGTGAAAAGTTCAACTCGTTGCATGCGGGCAAATCAAGCGTCCATTCAAAATTCCGAGTTCGCGCGTTTAGCCGGACCCGCGGCGAGACTCCATTTACTGAAACAAAAGTTACTGGCTGCATACACTGCCGTGCTAAGGAGGAACGCCGTATGAGCCTCCAGGCGTTGCCTTTCTGTATCACAGTAAGGGCTCATGTACTTTTAATCTCGCATTCACTAATATCGGTTAAGGCTAGCCGCTACAAATGGTTTCTAAACAATTTACTGTGATACGCAAAACCAATAAGTGGTCGTGAGTACCGTTAATTTCGACTACCAGCAATTCGTGGTAAATTGTGCCATATTTTCTTCTCAGTGTACGGGTAATGACGTCGAAACATATTGGAAGCATTTGGCGAGCATTTCCCTGTAATTACAAAGGATAGTGCGTAGAGTTAATGAATTTTCACTTTCAAAGCGATCGAAAGTTGAGAGATCTTTGCTTATAAAACATATTAGGAAATTGTCCAAATTTAACTATACTGGAAAAAAAACACATTGGATCTAGAGTCCAGACTCTTCCAAACATCGACAAGAAAAAATACCCTCGATTCAATCAAATTTAAGCTTATATCAAGAACCAAGCCTCTTAATTTGAGCGGATTTCCTTTTGATTTAAGCTTAAATCTGATTGAATCAAGAGTCCTTTTTCTTGTCAATGTTCTCAAGAGTCTGGACTCTAGATCCAATGTGTTTTTTTCCAGTGTACCTGCGACGAGTATTTTTAAATTTTATTTTTTAATCACTAATCATTGTCAGATGTTAATTCACAAGTAATTTTTCGTTCATTTTAACCTTTTCATATTGTTTTTTCATATTTTACCCATCGGAAAGAATTGCGAGTTCCTCCTTTCCGGAAACTCTCATTGCACAAAAACTTGTCTCGTTTAAGGGCCTCCATCCCTTTCTGCGAGCTTTTCGCTCGGAGCACTACTCGAGCGTCCGCCCATCCCTCCAGGCCCTCATTCAGATTCGGGAGGAATCGCGGAAAAGAATGCGGCCGGTGGAAATTCGTTTTGAACTTGACCTTGCGCAACCTGGAGATCGGAATTCTATTATTTCACCCTTTCTCTCAGCGCGACTCCCTCCTCTCTCCGGCGATGACCGGCCTTCGCGGGTGGTATCGCCCTGTTTTGAAGGAGAACGCAAGTGCTCCGAGATCTCCATCGCGTCCGAGCTGTTACTCCGAGTCCAACGAGTCGCCTCGAGGTGCCCGTGAGCTTAATGTATTACGGAGGAGGCATCGAGCATTCGGAGGCTTTCGTAGTTTGGCGCTTGTGGAAATGTCAAGAGCTCTGCGCGATTGTCGTCTCGTGGTTGTTTGGGCTCCGTCCAATATGGTGAGACCGCTTTTTCATTCACCTCTTTTGTCCTATTTTTCATCCGTTCCATAAAACCTAGAAGTTCAACTCTCGCTTTAGGTTCCTCTACTTGATATTACAATGACAGCCGAACACTGTAAAAAAAAAAAAACACACACACACATTGGATCTAGATTCCAGACTCTTAAAAACATCGACAAGGAAAAATACTCTTGATTCAATCGGATTTTTGCTTGAAATCAAGAACCAAGCCTCTTAATTTAAGCGGATTTCCTTTTGATTCAAGCTTAAATCTGATTGAATCAAGAGTATTTTTTCTTGTCAATGTTTTCAAGAGTCTGGACTCTAGATCCAATGTGTTTTTTTTTCCAGTGTGAAGGGAGATCAACTGAGTTTCCCAACGGAAATCGATAACACGACCCTTTTTAGTTGGACTACAATTTGCAATTTTGTACGATCTCTGTAATTATAATGAAGTAACAGCATTTTCAAACAACGTTTAAACAGCCATATTTGGCGGACAAATGGGTGTCACTTTAAAGTATTCGCAGTATCGTTGCAACGCAGGTCTAGGAGATCCCCTTCAATTTTGCGAGTATACTTCTCGAGCGCAGTCGAGTTCGAATAGTTGTATCAATCAAGCAGCAACATGTTTGCAGACATTGTGACACACGAATCGATTGTATGATAGCAGATTTACCACTGCAGGAAATATGAGTTCAACAGAAAAGTTAGTTTACTCACCAATGAAAGTTTTGATGTATTTCTCCAGGCCAATTCGTGCAAGAAACTGTTCCACAAACATGGCGGCCGCGGACACTTCTAATTTTCACATTCAGAACTAATACTTCAACACACCGAATCAACAACAAATACACTACAACAGGGACCGTAAACAGATAATTAGGAAGAAGGAAACACTAGAATCTAGTGAGTCTCTTTAATACAGTAGGAATTACGAGCAATTGCGACGTACAAAAGACGAGACACTCGATAGGCTGCAACAAGTTGCGCTATGCTACGTGAGGTTGGCTAGTAACTAATGGCCGTCTGCGCATGCGCTTGACCGAGGAGTAACGGTGGTTGCAGACATTTTTTCGTCGGGCGTACCGTGGGTTTAGCACAGTTCCGCACATGTCGTTGGGGCTGAGCAAAAATTTCGGCCCATGCCTTAAACTCATCCATCCCCAGATGTTCACACCACCTTAGATGTGCTCTAACGCATTCTTGCCGGACACAGCCGGTAACATGTTCACAACGCTGTTCCATTTTTCTCCGTGAAAGATTCCTAGATTTCCCTCAAAATTTACATTTAATGCTAGTGTGATTCATGTTTTTTATGTGTTAATGTATTATTTTTTTTTTTTTTAAATGAAATTTATTCACCTTTATATGCGCACAGAGGTAGGAATATTGACATCAGAAGAACTTAAAGATTGAACTTCGACTATGATAATAACTATGTTCCCAAGGCAAGGGACTAACAGGCAGGAAGTTGGTGTATAGATGTGAGACTTTCATTTTATCGGGTGTTAATGATCTCCTTACTTTTCCTTTTGTTTTCGCGAATATTTTTCCGCTACTTCCGCTCATCGGCGCGGATGCTACCTCATTATATAGAAACCGTGGTAAAAATTAGCAGTAGAATCTGTGTTCTAAAATACCATAGACCTAAAGCCGGCTGTAAGATTTTCAATAGCTTCTATAGCCGGCTGCACAATTTCTTGTAGCCTTTTATAGCCGATGGCGATTAAGCAACAGCCAGGCGATAAAGTGTATACTACATGTTACTAATTACGGATGCTAGGACTTAGTGAGTTTTGGATTACCGCTCTATTTTTGGGCCGTAGTATCTTGATTTATTTTGCGCGGAAAGCTCCATACTTTTGAAGGATGCCTGCCATTCCTGATATGTTGGAGCGCCTTCAATTTCGTATGATACTATGCAATACCTCTGGTGTGAAATAGTTGCTTCAAGCGCCGTGGCACGCTGCGGCGCGGCGGGCGGGCAGTCAGCGAGAAAAGCGCTTTAGCGCCTACAAACCTAACAGGGATACTTCACGCATTGCGCAATGCGTGAAGTATCCCTGTTAGGTTTGTAGGCGCTAGTGCGCGCTTATCGCTGGCAGCACGCCGCTCCGCTCTGTGTTAGGCTCAAATTAATCTCGCGGAGTCAGCGTTGTTCAACTCATGATTTTGAAATGTTTGCACATCCTGTATGGATTATTCTCATTTTAATTGATGAAAAAAAAAAATATGTATGAAAGGAAAATATAATGTGTGTTATGTAAATATTATGGTGGTTCCGTATCAAACTTAATGATTTCCAAAGCACACGAATTTCTACACAATTTCTTATAGCCGATGGCCATGAAGTGTAAAGCCCGGCGATAGGAACTATAGCCGGCTGTGTACTTTTTTATCGCTTCGTATATCCCGGGTTTATGATTTGCTCCGCTTTCTACAGCCAGTCATAGATTTTCTATTGACTTCTTTAGCCGGATTTAAGAATTCCTACACTGGAAAAAGAAGTGGCTTGGAACAAATCAAAATCAGCTTGAAGCAAGCTGGAAAAAATCTTAAATTTGCCGCCAAGAAACGTATAGCTTGAAATAAGCATGGCCGTGCTGCTTGAAATTAGCTACCCGGCGGAATCTTAATTATTTTTCGTTTAATGCTCGGATCCAATACTAAAAACTGAAAGTTTTATTCATTTTTCATAAAATTCCGTAACGTAGGGATAGAACGTTACTGATTCTTCGACATGGATCATGTTGAAGTCGTCGTGCGTTGCCGCGGGTTTTGTTCTCGGTTTGCAGCACTATGTTAAAATGCGCGGCTTTTGGAGATCTCCTGGAATGACTTGAGAATGTAGGAATGTATAACTTAATACCCGTGTCGAAAATGAAGGCGGAGTGGTTACAATCCAATGGAAACTTAATTCAAGAAGTTGGCTGCAAACTTAATTTAAGTCTAATTTTTTCAGCTATTTCCAAGATTCGTGTCATGCTTGAAACCAGGAATCTTGAATCGAGTATACATTATCTTGAATCAAGAAACAACTTCTTAGAATTAGCAGCCATGGTGGCTTGATGTAAGACTCAGCAGGTTTGACTCAAGATTTTTGTGCTGCTTAAATCAAGCTAGCAGGTGATCCAAGCTATAAGGTAGCTGCAATTAAGAATCTCGAATCTTGAATTTAGCAATAAATTGCTTCTTTTAAGATAAAAATTCTTGAATCAAGCTGATTTTTTCTCAAGATTCCGAGACGGCTTGACCGTAGCAGACTTTTTTTTCCAGTGCGACACCGTGTGCGTGTTTTTTCTTAGCACGGCAAAATTCCGGGAGCATGGCCCGGAATCGGACGAGCGTTCTTTTCGGACGAAATCGGCTTTGAAATCAATTTTGTGACTCCGCAAATGACCGCCATCGTAAAACCATCGTAATACGATTTTGACCATCGGGAAACCACGCGGAGTTACTTTAACTCCGCGCTGCTTTTGAACTCTCATTCAATACGGTGCCCAAGTCGAGGTAATGCTTTCCAAGGAATCGTCGGAATAGTCGAGTTTCCGAAGAAAAATTAGGGAAGCTGAAATGGAGGTGAATGTACCTTAAAGAATGTTGCTCCAGCTCTACTCTTTCATTTCGCGAAGTATTCCTAGGAATATTTCGCAGTATCCACGCATAATGGTTTCATGTTTCTCGTCTCATCTTAGAAACAACATGTATAGAACAATCCACGCGGAAGAGTATCTTAACCCGAAATGATACTTTTTCGGAAGAAAAATTATCCCGGTAGTAAAGTAACCTCGTCGTAATTTTAAATTGGAGCGCGAGAATAGATTTAGAGATCTTCAAGAAAAGTCTTCTCTCTGTAATGCAGTGTATAAGAAAGTATGAGCGGTTTAGTTCATTTTTAAACCATTAGAAGGCGTGATGTTTCGTCGTAAGTCGTAAAATCCTCGTTCGAAAGTGGACAAACTGTTTATAATGAGTAGCCGCTTCTTGCAAGTCGAAGTTTCTTGAATTTAGCTGAAACACCTACACATCGACGATACGTGCTGGATCTTAGCGTATATTCATCCGAAAAATCAGTTAAATTTTCAGTCAGAAACTGACAACATTTATAGTACAAATCAAAACCAGTAGAAACCGTGCGGCGGAATGAAGCAATTACTTTCCCCTGTTATAGGAACGACGAATATTGCCAACCTTTTTAGGCGATCTAGATATTATTGTGTAGTCGCTCAGCGAGCTTGTGCCGTCAGAATTAAAAACTAATAAGACTCATTGTAAGCAAGATAACATAAAATGAATGAATACTAGGCTTTATTTGGTTATCCCTTTAATAGTTTTACACTCCCATGAACAAGAATAGAGAAACATAACAAAAAATTCTACCAAGGAGCCAATTATGTAGCGTTTAATCTTATGCAGACCTAAAGAGTAACCCATCCTCAGTTTCAAATTAAACATTTATGTATCGGAAGAGAGGAGAAACCACTCTCGGTGCCGATTTGTATAGCTCCGCAGACCGTGCGATTCATCTTTCAGCTACATTATTGACTTCCAAGCCTGAGCAGCACTCAACTTATAAACCCTCGCAGAAAGTTAAAAGGGCTAATACCCCGCTCGAAACGTCTCTTTTATCATAACGAATAGACAAACATTCTCCCTTCTCGGCGCTTCGAGATGTTTGTCGAGCGTTTTCTCCCGACATTCCTCGCATTGCACAGCGAGATATGCCGCGCTCTACCCAAAGAATATGAGACGCCTTGACTCATGGGTACTTTTTCTTAAAATATGCAACCAATCCGTCGTTTATTTTTTCTTTTTAAACGTACTTCGAACGCAGATTCAATTTGTATATGGTGTTGTATTTCCGAAGCCGAAACTGTTTCAGACCGTTTTCTCTCAGCTGTTATAAATTGAAGATAAAGCACTCTATACTCAAAACAGGCGTTTTTATGCTGAAAGGAACGAAATGTGCATATTCGTTTTGCGTGCAATATAGTTGGACCGCGTTAAGCCGAAAGGAACTAAGCCACATTAGCTATTCCCAAATTTAATCGGGCAACTTAATTTTTTACTTGAGAACGGTTGTGCGCACTTTTGCACAAGTTTCCTTGAATTTGCTGCACAGTACGAAGCAAATTCTTCAAACTTTTCAAAGGAATTCGCACAAACGTTCTCTTGTAAAATAGTAAATTGCCCAAGTAAATTTGGCAATGGCTGATGTGGTTTGGTTCCTTTCTACCAAACGCAGTCCAGTTCGCATACACATGTCCAAATCAACCGTCACACTTCTTCTTTTTCTACAACTTCCAAGCAACCCTGAGCGGTTCTTCCTGTCCGTGCTTGATCTCTCAACCCCCTTCACACCCAGCCTTCGGGCAACCTTGCTTGAGACTATTTTTTGAGAATTTTTTTTCTTCGACCAGAATTTTCACTTGCTCCTTGACTTGGTTGAAACTCTCCATCTGCTTTTCTAAGTCCTCAAATTTCAGGCAGATTATTTGAGCGCAAGACCATTGAGTCCCTTCATCCCGAAGGAGCTCAGCAAAGTCAGCCTCCGAAACTTCCACGCACTGTATACGACCCCACTTAAAGCATAATTTACATTGTAATGCCGAATCAGTCTCACGAACTATATTAAAGTAACAGCCATATCTAGGAGATGTGTCAATTTGGTTTGTTGAGGCAGGACCTGCCGTCTTCGATTTTACAGTTTTTTTAGCGAGCGCAGGAGATGCTTTCGAGTCTGAAGAAAGTACTTTCTTTATGTTAGCTTGATTCGGGGAATCATGGTTACCTTTGACATTTCTATTCATCTTTTTCAGACTTTAGTGTAGGACAAAGAGTTGAGATCATATAGAGGATTGGTGATAAAGTGCGTAGTGATAACACTTTTGAGGATAGGAATGTGTTACACCTGAGTTGCCTGAGAAAAAGTGTTACACGTAAGTAGACTAAGCTAGTATTCACTAAATCTTAATTCTGTCATTGAACTGCTTCACCTACAGTATCTTTGTAGTGCATTAACACAATTTAAACTGAAATAAATATAAAAATAGTAGAGCTTTATAGAACCAAACTAGTTGTTGTTATGGCAGGGTTGCCAACGAATGTATTATGTCCATTGATTATCCAACTTGGGACCTCCTGATCATTCGATCAGTATCGCAGCACCATTGCTTCTCTCGCAGAAATCAGCGGGTTGAAGTATACGGGCGCTGCACGCTGCAGGCTTACCTTCCTAGCTAGTCTCCTGACAGTCCCGCCGAACACCGCCACATGCAGTTTTTCCGTGAGATGCTGCTGAAAATAACCAACTCTGAGCGGAGTGATTCTTAAAATTGATAGACAAAGCAAGACCAAGAAGACAAAACGGGATATAGGAGTGATCCTATTAGTGGAGGCGGGTGGTTGCAGCGGTCGAAGGAGGTAGTTAATAGACTAACTAACGGCAGCCTACAAGAGGCCTTTTTAGTTGGTCCTTCGTTCACTCCTTTAGTCTATAAGAACTCATTTCAACCAATAGGATAGCTCCGTACTCCCAATTTTTTCTTGTCTATAACTTAGTCCATCAATTCTGAACAACCAGCCCGCCGCTTCAAGCCGAAAATCTTCAATTTGATACCCAATCGACCCATTTAACTGTAATAAATCCGCCATCCTAGCGCGCTAAAGCGCTCTGCGACTCCCAATCCTCCCATGTTCCGACCCCTACTGTGATATTATTTGTGTCATATTATATGCCAGGTACTCGGCCCCAACTAGGCACAAACGAAGATCCCTTTCGGCGGCGACGATCACGCTTTTAATCAAAGGGCTTTTTCCGTGGGACGTGGAGGGATCTCGGCGGGGCCGGGAGTCCTTGGCCGAGCTTACGCGGGCTTTTCGCTCTTCGCCGGGCTTAGGAATACCGCGGCCGAGCAGGTGCGATAATGTATGCACCCTCGGCATGCGTGATCAATCGCTAATGTAATCGGGAGCCGCCAATAATTAGCCCCCCGCCCCTCCCTCCCCCCCCCCCCCGAGGAGAAACGCCAAATCGTCACCTTCCGGCCGAAGTATCCGAAGCGCCACAGAAATTATCGGTTGAATCTGTTCGATCATTTCAATGAATCGACCAGTAGACAAGGTACGAATTTAAGCGATCTGATACATGTTTCTTAACCAGAATTTCACGTAAAAAACGATTCTCACAACGAAAAGTACGGAAACCAACTCCTAACGAAGATATTAACGTTTTATTTCACATTGGTTACGAGGAATTTGAACTGCCCGCTCACAAGAAACTCAAAGCTCACTTGAGTCAAATCGCCCACTACAACGGTTTCAGCAAGCTTCTCAATCGAGCAATGTTCATTTCCCATCATGTGTTGTTCAAACTATTAGCAATTTGCTATAACTGAGCCAAAGCGTCAAGATTGAGGTTGCCAGATTTTTATATCGCAGAGACTGTTATGATAACGTTTAGCGCGCGATGTGAATCACGTAGAGCATTGAGTTTTCATGAGCGGGTGGTTTGAATCACGCATTAAGAATCATTAAATATCTTCGTAAGGAGTTAATTTCGGTAATTTTCGTTGTGTGCATCGTGTTTTACGTAAAATTTTGGTTAGAAACATGTATCAGAATGCTGAAATTCGTACCTTATCTAGTGGTCCATTGCATCCGTTGCACCAAGAAAATTCAGGGAAATTTTCGGACGGCCTCGGTGAAAAATTTCTCTGTTAAAAAAACGCAATGGCGGCGGAAATTTTGAAACGTCACATGGTGTTCGTGATACTTTGGCTGGAAGTTGACGAAATTTCCTGTCTTTAAGGGGAGTCACCTGTCAGAAATTTTCAATTTTTAGTTCTTACGTTTTCCAGATCAGGTACACGGAGAAAAAAACTTCATGCGTGGGGCCCGAAGTCGAGGTCATATGGATCTCTGAAGTTTTCGGATCACGCATCTAGAAACTTGAGGTCCAGCTGCCGAAGTTCGGGTCAGACATCTGAAGTACTTCGATCTATACCGAAGGGTTCGGGTCACACATCTGAAGTACTCCGGTACTTACTGAAGTGCCTGGATGCCTGACCCGAACCTCGGCAGCTCGACCTCAAGTTTTCGGTTGCGTGATCAGAAAACTTCAGAAATCCACACGACCTCAACTCCGGGTCCCGCATGCACGAAGTTTTTTTCTCCGTGTATACTCTCAGGTTTTATGTTGCACTAAGTTTTCTTCATGCTGACGATTAGAACGCTGTAAGCTGATATTTTGGTAAGCGTAGTCAAGAGCACTTACCCTGTTTTTGCTGGTTGTGGATTTTCAAATTGTGCCCCTGAAATGTTTACTTCATGCTGTAAAGTGTTTTCTTATTTCGTAAAATTGAAATTTTTAGAGGTTGCTGAAGTCACAAAAAATCATTCTCGCCCAAAAAAAATTTCAAAAACGATCCAAATTTTCGAAAACTGGTTCGTTTATATATTATCATCGTCTAAAGATCAAAATAAAACAAAAATCGTTCAAATTCTTCATAATGGCTCCTGTGAAAAAGGCACATGAAATGAAGAAGATGTATATGTTTTAGTATAGAACGGGGGACTCTCCTTACCAGCATATCGGGAGACAAGAATTGAAATTTAAATTATTAAAAGGACCCTCTTATTAAGAGCTGACAACGCTCTACCTTTCTCATTAAATATTTTAAAGTCGCGTTTGGAAAATCGCAGTTTTCCGTCATCTGAAGGAAACATCAGTCGAACATTTCATTTTTTTAAGAGGTATTTTACTTATATTTGGCGCTATTTTGCTATTCGAGTGGGTTGGTATACAAATATTCAGTTAAAAAGTGAAAATGAACAATTTCACATATAAATGGAGATATAATTATATTGTGATACTTAATTTAGAAAAAAATTAGTCAATATTTTTCTTTCAAACTTCAAACTAATTTGAATTTTAAGTTTAATAAAATCGAAAAAAAAGTCGTAGGAAAACTATGAATAAATTAGGTTTTTATCAGCGAGAAGCGGCAATGTTTAGTTGTTCATGCTTTGTTTTCCCTGAAAACGGCAAGGCGATAGGCCGCTACCCGCGATGTGTATTTGAGCCGGTTCAGCTTACCTGAATGTCACGGTTTGGC